>NW_025746753.1:25000-57500 GCF_021184085.1 Oncorhynchus gorbuscha
AGACGTGCTCAATGGGATTGAGATCCGTGCTCTCCTTTGGTCATGACAGAACACTGAAATTCCTGTCTTGCACGAAATCACACACAGAACAAGCAGTATGGCTGGTGGCATTGTCATGCTGGAGGGTCATGTCAGGATGAGCCTGCAGGAAGGGTACCACATGAGGGAGGAGGATGTCTTGCAGGAGGATGAGATTGCCTGCAATGAGAAAAGCTCAGTCCGATGATGCTGTGACACACCGCCTCAGACCATGACGGACCCTCCACCTCCAAATCAATCCCGCTCCAGAGTACAGGCCTCGGTGTAACGCTCATTCCTTCAACGATAAATGTGAATCCGACCATCACCCCTGGTGAGACAAAACCGCGCCTCGTCAGTGAAGAGCACTTTTTGCCAGTCCTGCCTGGTCCAGCAACGGTGGGTTTGTGCCCATAGGCGACGTTGTTGCTGGGGGTGATGTCTGGTGAAGACCTGCCTTTACAAAAGGCCTATAAGCCCTCAGTCCAGCCTCTCTCTGCCTATTGTGGACAGTCTGAGCACTGATGAAGGGATTGTATTTTCCTGGTGTAACCCGGGCAGTTGTTGTTGCCATCATGTACCTGTCCCGCAGGTGTGATGTTCGGATGTACCAATCCTGTGCAGGTGTTGTTACACGTGGTCTGCCACTGCGAGGAGGATCCGCTGTCCGTCCTGTCTCCCTGTAGTGCTTAGGTGTCTCACAGTACGGACATTGCAGCTTATTGCCCTGGCCACATCTGCAGTCCTCATGCCTCCTTGCAGCATGCCTAAGGCATGTTCACGCAGATGAGCAGGGACTCTGGGCATCTATCTTTTGGTGTTTTTCAGAGTCAGTAGAAAGGCCTCTTTAGTGTCCTAAGTTATCATAACTGTGACCTTAAGTGCCTACCATCTGTAAGCAGTTAGTGTATTAACGACCGTTCCACAGGTGCATGTTCATTCATTGTTTATGGTTCATTGAACAAGCATGGGAAACAGTGTTTAAACCCTTTACAATGAAGATCTGTGAAGTTATTTGGATTTTTACGAATTATCTTTGAAGACAGGGTTCTGAAAATGTATGTTTCTTTTTTTGCTGAGTCTACATGTGTAAGTAATATAAGTAATATGTGGTTTTCATGACTGTGGGCCTGAAACACATCACGTGTCAGTAATGATGGTGGGATGACTGGGATGTCAATGTTTGATGGTTTATCAGTGTGGAGTGTGTGGGGGGATACTTTACATACTATGCTAGATGTAGTGCAGTACACACAAAGAGAACAGTAGTGAGAGGTCTCACCTTAACCCGACATCATCTGTCCATCCATCTCTCTCTCACTCTCTCCATCTGTCACCCTCTCTTCATTGTTTTTATTTTCTCTCTCTTCACTTCTCTCTCTCTCCTTCTTTCTCCCATCCCTCCCTCTTTTTCATTATACTGATGGGCTCAGACCAGCTGACAGGGAGATTCCTCAGAGTCGGTCTAATGGTCCAGATATAACCCATACTGCCATATTACCATACCAACCTGTCACTACCACCTCCATGACTGTCAGCCAATCAGCCACTCAACTTTTTGACACAGTCCACCTAGAGAGCAGGCTGTCAATTACTTACATCACTGTGGGAGTTACAACTTTAGTCCGTTATAACTTTAGTCAGTTACTACTTTAGTCCGTTACAACTTTAGTCCGTTATAACTTTAGTCAGTTACTACTTTAGTCAGTTATAACTTTAGTCAGTTACAACTTTAGTCTGTTACAACTTTAGTCTGTTACAACTTTAGTCAGTCACTGGATACAGGGCAACACATTTGAACTGTATGAGTCTTTATGACAGCTTATAGCAAAGTGTTATTGTGCACTGTATATGCATTATTTGTCACTTTAAATGCGCTTAAATTTAATCATAATATTTTTACCAAAAAGAAAATGTTTCTCACACTTTTCACATACGAAATCGGGTGTATTGAATAACATAGTGTGCTCTGTTGGAATTCTGTGTGTTTATATCGCAGATCCGATTGGCTGAGGTGGAGCAGGCGTCTCTGATGTCAGAGCAGTTGTCTGACAAGTCATCATCACTGGCCCTTCCTGATGATCTTAGTCTGGACGACCACAGTGACTACCAGCTCCTGGTCAGGGACGGCAAGGTGGGGCGTGCACACGCACAGACTTACTCTCATTGACACAAAACATGTGCACACACTGAGAAACTATATACTTTTTGTTTTTGCATAATTCAACTGCTTACACACATGAACACATTCTATCACACACTGCATCCCACTGCATTAACTGCTTGATTAGCGAATCAATGCTCCCGTGTGTGTTTCACCATGTGCCGTAGGCAGGCTAGGGCGACGGGTCTGTGTTTGTTGGTGTCTGTGTGCCTGTGTGTGTGCGCGTATGTGTGTGTGTGCGTGCATGTAAGCAAGACCGTGATGTGTGTGTGTGCATGCGTGCGTGTGCGTTCGTGTGTGTGTGAGCATGATTGTGATGTGTGTGTGTGTGTGTGTGTGTGTGTGTGTGTGTGTGTGTGTGTGTGTGTGTGTGTGTGTGTGTGTGTGTGTGTGTGTGTGTGTGTGTGTGTGTGTGTGTGTGTGTGTGTGTGTGTGTGTGTGTGTGTGTGTGTGTGTGTGTGTGTGTGTGTGTGTGTGTGTGTGTGTGATCATCCCGTCTCCTCTAAGCTGTTTCATCTGGTTTACCTTATTGCTTTTCTCTATTGAAACTAATTTGATATCCAATCTAAAACGAGGCACTGTGGAGCTTGCAATTACTTTAGTTTGGAAGAATATATTACTAATCAACAGATGTATTGACTGAAGAGAGATGAAGTATCAAATAGTAGGACATTTTAAAATGTATAAAATTCTCTAAATTGGAAAAATATCCCATGGTGGTTTTTATTAAAATTATATTTCATTGGTATCAATATTTCATTTGGTAATTTCTTTTCACAATTAACACTATTTCCTTTTAGACATTTGCTTTACCACAGACAACGCTTTTGTTGTTGTTATTGTTGTTGTTGTTGCTGATGTTGGCTAGTTAGCTAGTGTGCCCGGCTAACCCTTAATGAATGGTGCTATCAGCTAACAAAATGGTAGTCTTTCCAAATATTAACAACAAGAACAAGCATTCAAGTACAACCACCTTTGGCTCTAAGTTATGCCTATTTCAATGCTAATATGCTAGTGTGGTAGTTGAACTCTTTTAACATGCTACACCAGGGGTAGCCTCATTTGGTTAATACACTTCAAATGCTAATAGATGTTAGCTGCCCGGAGATAGAATGTTACATGGTCATTCACTCGAGATAGGGCTAGCCCTTATAGCCATAGCAACAGATGCTTATTGATTTCTAATAATGCTAGCAGTAGTACCTGGAACTTTACAGATGATATGTGAGTGTTAATTGAAGTCATCCTGATATACTCCCCCTCCCCCCATCTCTTTCTCTCTATAGGAGGAGAGAGGGAGCAGTGACTCCCACAGTTCTGAGGAATTGAGGGGGATTCAGGCTGGGTGTGGAGGGCGTTGGGGGCACGGAGGTTCTCGACCCCACAGCAGAGGCCCTGAAGATGGGGTAGGATTCCTGCTAGAGGTGGGTGCCCAGCCCCAGTTCCAGAGCCAGTCTCTCCAGTTCCTCCACCACAACAGAGGTAACCTTGTTCTCCTTTTTCTTCCCATCTCATTAGAACTTGTGAAATCTGATGGATATGTGTGCATACATTACCAGTTGACATTTTCATCTTGTGGTTTATGCTCTTGGTATTTATTTAACTGACTGTGTTTAGTGATGATCACATGACTTTGCAATGACATTGAAATGATCATTTCATTCAGAAGGTTTTCCTTCCCATCTCTCATGCTCAGATGTGTGAGAGAGAAAATTACGTTTTCTCCGTATTCACACAGTTGATTACACCGACATCCCAATGTTAATTAACTAAAAGACAGATGGGCAGGCATACACAAAGACATTGATTAACGACATTCAATGACATGCCTATCCTTCCTCTCACCATAACATTAGCGTTATACAGCTGGATGGATGACTGGATGGATGGATAAATGGATAGATAACCCATGCTCATTCTACATGCAACATTTATATCTTTCTATAGATAATAACTGTATGTCAACAGATGGTGATGGCCATCACAGTGACCAGGTTGGCAGTGTCGGATGTAGAGGTTCCTCCTCTCCTCTCTTCCATCTCCCTGTGGAGTTCTTTCACCCCGCCACAGCCACAGCGGTCCCCCCACCCATCCACAGGACGGGGTAGACCCAGGGGGGAGAGAGGCATCCAGGCTGCCATCCCCAGCCTCCTGGTCCTCTTTGCGCTCCCCAGGGGCCAATAGCAGTGTCCTAGACTCCCCAGGGGCCACCAGCAGAGTCCTAGACTCACAAGGGGCCAAAAGCAGGGTCCTAGACTCCTCAGGGGCCAACAGTAGGGTCCTAGTTTCCCAGGTAAGAGGTTATGGGGTCATATTGGTAGAGGGAGTATTCATGTAGTGAAATGTACACTGGGTGTACAAAATATTAAGAACACCTTCCTCATATTGAGTTGCACCCCCAGGTGTGTCAGGTTGGCTGTATGTCCTTTGGGTGGTGGACCATTCTTGATACACACAAATCAAATAAAAATTGTATTGGTCACATACACATGGTTAGCAGATGTTATTGGTCACATACACATGGTTAGCAGATGTTATTGGTCACATACACATGGTTAGCAGATCAACTAGAAATGCCTTGGAGATGGACCGTATATTCAGGTGTGTGCTATCATGTAGTGTCGTATATGGACTTCAGTGTAACAGCCATGGGTGTTATAATGGTAGAATAAGTCATGGATTGACTTTATGGGGTGAAATACCCATCAGATTCAGTTGTTTTCCACTCATTGGTAAGGGCTACACTCCACTAGAGTTAAGGTCAATGGGGATGATTGCTATAAGAGATGACATATACAATATACTGTAGCTGCTTTTATATTCTAAGAGGGGGAAGTATCCAGCTGATGCACATTTTGTTCCAGAAAGCTCACTGTGGTTGAGACAGTTATTAAGGAAAAAACAAAATAAATGGGCATATCTGTAAGGTCAGTGCATCAAAGTTGAATTATACATCTTCCTATTCAGACCTTTATATCTTCCTATTCAGACCTTTATATCTTCCTATTTAGACCTTTATATCTTATTTAGACCTTTATATCTTCCTATTCAGACCTTTATATCTCAGACCTTTATATCTTCCTATTCAGACCTTTATATCTCAGACCTTTATATCTTCCTATTCAGACCTTAATATCTTCCTATTCAGACCTTTATATCTTCTTATTCAGTCCTTTATATCTTCCTATTTAGACCTTTATATCTTCCTATTCAGACCTTTATATCTTTATATCTTCCTATTTAGACCTTTATATCTTCCTATTCTAGACCTTTATATCTTCCTTTATTCAGACCTTTATGGATCTCATGAACAGCAGGTTGCCTATTCAGACACCTTCACCACGCAGCATCTGAGGGAAACACGACACGACAGGGCGATTCAGACACAGCACGGTGAACATAGACAAGGATCCGACAGGGCAGAAACGGAAAACAAGGGGAGAAATAGGGACTCTAATCAGGGAAAAGATAGGGAACAGGTGTGGGAAGACTAAATTTGATTAGGGGAATATTCAACCTAAAAAGACCAGCAGGGGGAAAACGAACAGAGGGAAAAGCAAAATGACAAGACAATATAAGACAGAACATGACAATTTCCTATTCAGACCTTTATATCTTCTTATTCAGACCTTTATATCTTCCTATTTAGACCTTTATATCTTCCTATTCAGACCTTTATATCTCAGACCTTTATATCTTCCTATTCAGACCTTTATATCTCAGACCTTTATATCTTCCTATTCAGACCTTTATATCTTCCTATTCAGACCTTTATATCTTCCTATTCAGACCTTTATATCTCAGACCTTTATATCTTCCTATTCAGACCTTTATATCTTCCCATTTAGACTTTAGTGCACAGTGTTTTTCATGTAAATGGTATTCTATGGTGCTAAGTGTGCATTTTCTGTTCATGGCACACAAAAAACAAGCAATATTCTTCTTCCGCTTCAGAGGTAACCATAGCAACAGCATGTAACTGACCTTTTCAGTATCAATTTGTTTTGTTTATGTCATTTCCAGAGTGCTTTGTTAGATTCTATTCCAGTACATTTCTGCAGCACTACACTAATTAGCGAGGTCATCCCTTCTCTACTTGACTCTCTGTTTTCTTGGTTCTTGTGCTTAAATACTTCATCCCGCTCTCATTCACTTTTTTCTCTCTCTTTCTTTCTCACTGTCTCTCTCTCTCTGTTTCTTTCACCTCTCTCTCTCTCTCTCTCTCTCTCTCTCTCTCTCTCTCTCTCTCTGCTTACTGCACTCTCTTCTTTCCCCCCTTGCTATCCCTCCACCCCGCCACCCCCTCTATCCTTCCTCAGCACCCGTCCCACAGTGACTCGTCCCTGGCCACAGGCAGCTCCGAGGGAAGCCTCCAGACCACCCTGGAGGAAGGTCTCAGCTTTAGCGTCTCCCCCCCTCGAGGAGACCTGGGACTCTCCCTGGCCCTGCCTCTCCTCTGCCCTCTCCCCTCCCTCACCTCGACGAAACACGACAAACCCCCAGATCGCTGGGTCACCCCTCAATGAGAGGCCGCAGTACAGCATTCAACCTCCAAGCCACTAGAGGGCACCAGAGGAGCCAGAGCAGCTGTGGCAGCAGCACCAGTCCAGGCTGCCCAAGGCAAGACTCTATGGACCCTTCAGATGACGATTGTGGGATAGGGATGGGAGGCGAAGGATCCAGTCAGGCTTTTAACAGCGAACGTTTATCAGAGACACTTAGTAGTTTGTCTCTGACATCACTGCTGTCACCTAGCTGCCTGGCACCCCCTCTGGTGAAAAATGTAATAGCACTGGGAGTTTGGACCAGGCAAATCTTTCTGTTAGGAGTAAAGATGGACAACAGTACTATGAGATAGATGCTCATGGGTACCTCACCAACCCTTGGACTGAGAAGAGGGGTGGACAGGAAGGGGAGATGGGGTTTGGAGTTAAAGGTACGAGCCAGATGATGGATGCCGGCTCAAGGAAAAACAGATGAAACTTTTTCTATCGGTTGGAACTTTTTTCTTCTCCAGAGGTGTTTGATTGATATCTGTTCAATGAACTCGTCTCCTCCCTCTTTCTCTCTCTCTTTTTCATCAGTGAGATGGCCATGTTCTCTTCTTTCCATGACGATTGGGTGAAAATTGAAGCTAAGGAATACATTTTGTGGAGGATTACAATGACTTCTGGGTAATGGAGTTTAATTAAGGCATCTCATTTTCTGAGACATGTGGATATTCTTAGAGGTGACTACAGCAATGACAGGACCCTTGAAAAACATGCTAATTCTTGCCTTGCATGGAGCATAGTCGCCCTCATCCATACACCCAAAGAAAAGCAAAAACAAGTACCAGAATGTGAATTTCGTTTGAGCATTGTCGGAACAATGATGAAACTCAAACATTGATGAAACTCCAAAAGAAAACAATTGCCTAACAGGGCTAGCTTAGCTTAGCGGCTAATGCTAACGCTCCTGTGATTGACAACAGGGCTAGCATAGCCCAGTGGCTAATGGTAGTCTAATGGTTTTGTCCTCTTGAAAAAAGACAATGTTCATTATTAAGATAAGCAGATTGTAGAGTCCTTTCGATGAGACTTTGTACAGAGTTGTTTTTTTAAATTCACATCTATAAGGTAGCATTGATTACCAACTTTTTCTTTTAGCTTAACATTTGATAGGTGAAAGAAAATCAAGGTTGCATATTTGATGGGTTTTCTAGTTATAAAACATATTGGGATCTGTATGAATGCAGATGTGTCCCTCTGTGTGTGTTAGGGTGAGATATAAAGGCTAATCTAGAAATACTAGAATTAGCAAAAGGGCACCTTTTGAATGGAAAAAGAATCAATATGTGAGAGCTATAGTGAAGAGACATGGGGAGTGAATGAGAACATATGCCGTACCATAGAGGAATAGGCCATGTTCTCATGAATCACCCATGAACCAAGGGCTTCAGAGAAGATGCTCTCCTCTCCCTACTGGATAGATGCACCATATCCAATGAGAGATCGAGATCGGATGCCATCTTGGTTGGTGAAACACAAAGTAAAACAAAGTCCCGGTCAGGTTCACAAAATGGAGTTCTTGTCTCTTGCCCCCCTCCCTGTTGACATTTGTGCAGCGTTGTGTACCGACGTTTTGAAGGAAAATTGTATACCTCAGGTGGATTACAGAAAACACTGCAGTGGATCTATAAAATATTTTTTCCAACGCTCACACTCAGATGGTCACATAAATACACAAGCGCACCCACACCACAACCACAAAGATGTCAAAGATGTCCGCAGTATGTTTTGGTTTTTCTTGAAGACAGGAAGAGATCAGAGAGGAAGAAATCTCTCACTCGATCGCACGTCATCCAACTTATCCTCCTTTCATTCTTTCTCATTATCCGTTAGAATTAAAGGGGCACTCCACTGTTTTCTAAGCTCATATTCAATATCTCCATGTGGACACCGGCATGTTGCAGGAAGGACAGTAAGAATATCAGGTCAAATAAGTAGCGAAGTGCCACTTTAAAATACCCAGTTGGAAAAGGCATTTTATTTCACATATTATCCCCCTGAGTATGTGATATGCAATATGTGAAGCATACAGATATATATGACACAGGTATTGGTAGGAGATAGGCAAGAGGGTTCAAATATATCGCTATTATGTATTACAGTCAAATGTCAATAGGCTCCAATGAGATTCAAAGGTCATTGAATTATGATGTGTTAGAATGTGTATTCCCAGATGGTAGGATCAGGATGTCTTTTGTTCTTGTCTTTTCCCCCGCCTGCTAAGTTGCATGCTGTTATTCTTTTGTGAAATGTCATTTTAGAGTCATAAAAGTGGATTAGCTTCTCAACCTCGGCGGATTCTTGATTCTTTAACATGGCGACTCGTCTCATTTACAGGACGCGTCATTGTTCATTTGAATGTCGGACCCTTTTCATCTTCCCATGTTAACCTTTGACCCTTTTCATCTTCCCATGTTAACCTTTGAACCTTTTCATCTTCCCATGGTAACCGTTTAACCTTTTCATCTTCCCATGTTAACCGTTTAACCTTTTCATCTTCCCATGTTAACCCGTTGACCCTTTTCATCTTCCCATGTTAACCCTTGAACCTTTTCATCTTCCCATGTTAACCCTTGAACCTTTCATCTTCCCATGTTAACCCTTGAACCTTTTCATCTTCCCATGTTAACCGTTTAACCTTTTCATCTTCCCATGTTAACCGTTTAACCTTTTCATCTTCCCATGTTAACCCTTGAACCTTTTCATCTTCCCATGTTAACCCTTGAACCTTTTCATCTTCCCATGTTAACCGTTTAACCTTTTCATCTTCCCATGTTAACCCTTGAACCTTTTCATCTTCCGATGTTAACCCGTTGACCCTTTTCTTGAGGCAGCCAAAGTCTCATCCTCTCCCAAATGTTCATTGATTACGTTACTGATTTGTTGTAGTAGCAGCTGTGTGGGAACCCTAGCAATTTATAGCTCCGTTTCAATGCATAATTCCTAGTGATGACTTATTGAAAGGTAGACTCTTGCACAGGGGATGTTGTATGTTTTGATTGTAAGGACGAAGTGCAGGTTTGTTAGTGCTGCCTACACGTGTATGTCATTTTGAGAGTAGATTTGTAAGGATAGAATATCACAATTAGAAAAGAACACAAACCAACCTGTGTATTAATGCATATTCATCCATGTCAATGTTGAAACTCTAAATCTGGTGTTCTTCTTCTCTCTCGCTAAACATAACAGGCTCCAAACTACTCCAACTATTCAAATAGCCTTCTTCATTTACCTTGGGCATTCCTCTTGATTGTTCTAGCTCAACAAACAGACAGGCCAAGTCAGAGACATGAGCTAAAAGATAATCAAATCAAATAAAAACTTCAGTGTCTCTTAGGACCCTGACCAATGTGTGTGTGTGGAAACAAGGATAATATCTTTGACAAATATTTGAAATGAGAAACCGTGGGTTTGGCACTTGTAGTTGGCTTCAGATTTAATCACTTGGTCCACACAAATATAAATGTCATATTGGTTACTTTACAAAACAGCAGATTTGTCTTTGCCGGGTTTTTAAAGCCCCTTAACGTTCCATGATGCTAACACCATGTTAAAATACAAACTTCACGAGACTACATATGTTCAAACATATTTTGTTCACAGATATTTCAAAAGATTTGAGGCCAGAAGAGATGTTGTTTACTACAAAAGGCTGCTATTCAACCAACCGGGTGTTTAGTAAGCCTTTGATACAGAATCTGAAATGAACACATCTCTTATCTCATCAGATTAGATGCTGTTCAGTCTCACAGAGATATATCAGATGGCAGTTTATCTTCTCTTTTCATTTTCCCCCTCTTTTCTTTGTTTTTCATGTACTGCTGTCTTCAGAGCCGTGTCTCACTGTTTAGTGTCTTAAATGATGAACCGTAGCATCACAGTCTTCCTCACACAGCTTCCAACACTAGAGAGTGTTTGACATCTATGAGTATCAAAGAGAAGCGTATGACTCTTAGCAGCAGGTGTGTTTGTCTACTTAATATATAATAATAATATATGCCATTTAGCAGAAGCTTTTATCCAAAGCAACTCACAGTCATTCTACGTATGGGAGGTCCCGGGGATCGAACCCACTACCCTGGCATTACAAGCGCCATGCTCTACCAACTGAGCTACAGAAGGACCATGAAGGACCAGGACCATACTTGAATGAGTGTGTGTGTTTGTCTACTTGAATGAGTGTGTGTGTTTGTCTACTTGAATGAGTGTGTGTGTTTGTCTACTTGAATGAGTGTGTGTGTTTGTCTGCTTGAATGAGTGTGTGTGTTTGTGAAAACTCATCCCTCTGCCCGAAATATGACCTACTACACCATTGTAGGAAACGGCTGCAATTGAAGAAAAAAATTGATGTATGAAAGTCATTGATCCTAGTCACAATCTTTCCTGTGGGTTTCTTGGTATTCAGCAGCAACATGCACATGATCAGCTAGCCAAGCCTTCATTCAAACACTATTAAGTGCAAAGAACACTAGCTTTCTGTGACTCGGTCTCGTCCTCTAAGTTTGAAAGGGTTTTTAACATCAATCTATGGTAGCGTTGCAAATGGCCCTCTATTCCCTATAATACCCTGAGGTTAAAAGTAGTGCACTATATTGGGAAAAGGGGGCTATTTGGGACAAGTCTGTACACCTGGGGTTTTACCTCCCTTGGAGAGAACCCGACTGATCGAAAAACACATGCACGCACACACAAGCACGCACGCATGCACATAGACACGCACACATACAGACACACACACACACAGCTTGATACGCTGGTACACCTGCGGCTCCCTCCTGCCCCCTGGAGAGAACCTGTCTGATCAAAAGACTGCTTACGTGAACAGGCATTTAACCACCAACACCAACACACAGCTGTCCACAGCAATCTACAAGCCCTTGATGTACTGTACTCACATTCTATTGAATTAGATGAAGACAGAGAGACAGAGAGAGAAGCACAAAGGTTACTAGGTGTGTTTGATCAGACTAACACAAGAGAAGGAAGAATAGGAATGAATAGGGATGAATGAGAGTGAAAGGATGGTGATGGTATTAGGTGTGTAGTGTGTATACACACACACACACACACACACACACACACACACACACACACACACACACACACACACACACACACACACACACACACACACACACACACACACACACACACACACACACACACACACACACACACACACACACACACACACACACACACACCTTCGCTGGCATGACCCCAGCCTTAGCTTGTTAGATGTTGGCCAGCTGTGGAGAGGGTGGATGTTGCATTGTGTTCTGGGTGCGTATGGACATCTGGGATACATGGAGGGAGGGAGCAAGGGAGGAGAGAGGTAGCGAGCGCGCGACAGAGGGATGTGGAAGAGAGGGAGGGATGGTCCTTTAAAGTTGTCACCCTCAGGATACACAGGTTCTCTCTTCTCTCACATCTCAGAACAGTTGATGTGATGGAATAGATATGCAGTTGAACACTGTTCAAAGTGCCATCACCTCAGAGTAAAAAGAGGGATGGAGAGAAAGAGAGAGGGGGGGGCAGTACATGTGATGTGTGAATTCATGCTGTCATTGCTGTGTGTGTAACTCAGTTGTAGGACCCTTCGGTAGCAACGCAGCATATGGAGGTGTCTATTCACCTGCCATTTGAACACAGGCAGTGACAAGACCACCCGCGGGGTCCTAATGTGTCAACAGTAATTAGGCATTGTTCAAGTCAACGTCCCCATCTCCCTACACTGTTAGTGCTGCTCTGTAAACTAGCGTGTCTTGATTGATTTAGCTTGACAGGTAGCTTAGAGGTGATGTGATCTTCGTCTGACTGACAGATTGAGCCGTCACATTGACTTAATTGAACACTAATTAATATGGTAGACGCCTGTTATAGACTACACCTGTCCCATTGGTTATAATGGAGTTCAGACGACTTTACACCATGTGATACAATAGGCTGATTGGTCTTCTCAAACCAATGGGAATATATCACTGATTTACAAAAACACTTGCAAATATTCCAGTTTGCACCTTTACGTGATTGTCTTCATATTGTGTTCCGTTGAATGAAACCTTCTGGGTGGTTTTTAAATGATCATGTATACAAGGTGGGATGAATCTATTCACATCCAAAAGCACTTTTCATAACAAAGTGGGGAAATGAGAAATAAAAATCAAATGGATCATTACGAACTGTAGAGAACGCCTTCACGTGGAAACATCATGTGATTTAATAAATGGTTCATGTTTTGTTGCAGGGGAATGTGGATTATACGTACATGCACACACACTAAGACCAAGTGGATTATACGTACATGCACACACACTAAGACCAAGTGGATTATACGTACATGCACACACACTAAGACCAAGTGGATTATACGTACATGCACACACACTAAGACCAAACTTAAGAGCTTTACTACTTGGTTGCATTCTTTACAGAAATAAGATAAGAACTCTCCCAATTTAATTGGAATTCCTCTAAAAAAAGATATATTGCAATGCAACACTAGTGTGTTTTAGAAACTGGTGGGCTCAGATAGCCAATTAATCACTGAAGCGGCTACATGTGTTTTGCTGTCACAGAGTCTTTGTTTAATGGAGGTGAATGACAACGAAGAGCCTGTAGATGAAGACATGCAATTACCAGCCTATTTCCTTATCTAGGCTTAGGGTTTATGACCATATAAGGACCATATTCAGTCACATAAAGTACTGTACATGAATAGTGCAAGGAGTTAATGAGTACAGTCTATGTGTGTGCGTGTGTGCGTGTGTGCGTGTGTGTGTGTGTGTGTTTTTCATTAGCCTAATAGGCAGTCAAATTGGTATTACTACAGCCCAATAAGATACTTGATATCCCCTCCTCTATTTCAATTACTGAAACCACAGTGAAGAGAAATATAATGGAAAGCAAATTATTGTCATTGTTGATGAGGTTTCCTCTCTCATCTGGTCTGTGTGTGGTGTCAGTGTGTGTCTGATTGAGGTTGAAGGGGGACGTGCTGTATGTGTGTGTGTGTGCATCCGTGTGTGTGCGCAACTACAAGTATGTGTGTGTGTGTGTGTGTGTGTGTGTGTGTGTGTGTGTGTGTGTGTGTGTGTGTGTGTGTGTGTGTGTGTGTGTGTGTGTGTGTGTGTGTGTGTGTGTGTGTGTGTGTGTGTGTGTGTGTGTGTGTGTGTGTGTGTGTGTGTGTGTGTGTGTGTGTGTGTGTGTGTGTGTGTGTTGTGTGTGTGTGTGTGTGTGTGTGTGCGCGCTCGTGTGTCACCATCATGATCTATCTGTGCTCGCTCTTAAAGGACAAACACATCAATCACAACAGTGGCCATTTTGTTCTGAATAACAAAAGGGGTCAGTAGGCTAGCTCAGGCTAACTCAGGAATCTCCATGTATTTACATAGTGCTGGTACTGTACAACCAATATTATCTTGAGAAACCCATTCATTTATTTATGTTCAACCAGCAACTAACTCTCTTACTCTCAAACAGACAGATCCCACTCATTCCAAACCATTTCCCATGTCTCATTTTCTCAGATCACATTGTCTCCTTCCCTCTCCTCTCTCTGTCACTCTGTCCTCTCCCTCTTTAGCGCAGCAATCAGACTCTCGTAAGGGAAGGAGACATTTTCATGACAATGTGATCTGTAAAGCTCAAAGAGGGTAACAGTGGTAGAGCACTGATGTGTGTGTCTGTGAACAGCTCTTCCTCCACATGAGAAATGGTTGTGGAATGAGTGGGATCTGTCTGTTTGAGAGACGTTGATGTAGAGAATTCATATAGTCCGTTGAGTATTTCCCCCTCCGCTCACCCCGAACATTTCACACGCACACCGTGTGTGTTTCTGTGTGTTGTCACCTGTCATGCTGTTGTCTGTAGTCATAAACACATTACACGCACACCGTGTGTGTTTCTGTGTGTTGTCACCTGTCATGCTGTTGTCTGTAGTCATAAACACATTACACGCACACCGTGTGTGTTTCTGTGTGTTGTCACCTGTCATGCTATTGTCTGTAGTCATAAACACATTACACGCACACCGTGTGTGTTTCTGTGTGTTGTCACCTGTCATGCTGTTGTCTGTAGTCATAAACACATTACACGCACACCGTGTGTGTTTCTGTGTGTTGTCACCTGTCATGCTGTTGTCTGTAGTCATAAACACATTACACGCACACCGTGTGTGTTTCTGTGTGTTGTCACCTGTCATGCTGTTGTCTGTAGTCAGAAACACATTACACGCACACCGTGTGTGTTTCTGTGTGTTGTCACCTGTCATGCTGTTGTCTGTAGTCATAAACACATTACACGCACACCGTGTGTGTTTCTGTGTGTTGTCACCTGTCATGCTGTTGTCTGTAGTCATAAACACATTACACGCACACCGTGTGTGTTTCTGTGTGTTGTCACCTGTCATGCTGTTGTCTGTAGTCATAAACACATTACACGCACACCGTGTGTGTTTCTGTGTGTTGTCACCTGTCATGCTGTTGTCTGTAGTCATAAACACATTACACGCACACCGTGTGTGTTTCTGTGTGTTGTCACCTGTCATGCTGTTGTCTGTAGTCATAAACACATTACACGCACACCGTGTGTGTTTCTGTGTGTTGTCACCTGTCATGCTGTTGTCTGTAGTCATAAACACATTACACGCACACCGTGTGTGTTTCTGTGTGTTGTCACCTGTCATGCTATTGTCTGTAGTCATAAACACATTACACGCACACCGTGTGTGTTTCTGTGTGTTGTCACCTGTCATGCTATTGTCTGTAGTCATAAACACATTACACGCACACCGTGTGTATTTCTGTGTGTTGTCACCTGTCATGCTGTTGTCTGTAGTCATAAACACATTACACGCACACCGTGTGTGTTTCTGTGTGTTGTCACCTGTCATGCTGTTGTCTGTAGTCATAAACACATTACACGCACACCGTGTGTGTTTCTGTGTGTTGTCACCTGTCATGCTGTTGTCTGTAGTCATAAACACATTACACGCACACCGTGTGTGTTTCTGTGTGTTGTCACCTGTCATGCTGTTGTCTGTAGTCATAAACACATTACACGCACACCGTGTGTGTTTCTGTGTGTTGTCACCTGTCATGCTGTTGTCTTTAGTTTAGAAACACATTACACGCACACCGTGTGTGTTTCTGTGTGTTGTCACCTGTCATGCTATTGTCTGTAGTCATAAACACATTACACGCACACCGTGTGTGTTTCTGTGTGTTGTCACCTGTCATGCTGTTGTCTGTAGTCATAAACACATTACACGCACACCGTGTGTGTTTCTGTGTGTTGTCACCTGTCATGCTGTTGTCTGTAGTCATAAACACATTACACGCACACCGTGTGTGTTTCTGTGTGTTGTCACCTGTCACCTGTCATGCTGTTGTCTGTAGTCATAAACACATTACACGCACACCATGTGTGTTTCTGTGTGTTGTCACCTGTCATGCTGTTGTCTGTAGTCATAAACACATTACACGCACACCGTGTGTGTTTCTGTGTGTTGTCACCTGTCATGCTATTGTCTGTAGTCATAAACACATTACACGCACACCGTGTGTGTTTCTGTGTGTTGTCACCTGTCATGCTGTTGTCTGTAGTCATAAACACATTACACGCACACCGTGTGTGTTTCAACTCGTTCAGCCAAAAGGACAAATCTTTCCACTCATGTCATTCATTTGAGTCAGTAATGCCCAAAGCATGCAGGATCCCTTACAGGTGAACGATGAACGGAAAACTCCAAAGAGTCATGATTCTACCAGCCTTTTGTTCACGTGTCGTTCACCAAAGGGAGCTTAATGAAGCTGAGACTTGTAGACGTGTCGTTCACCAAAGGGAGCTTAATGAAGCTGAGACTTGTAGACGTGTCGTTCACCAAAGGGAGTTTAATGAAGCTGAGACTTGTAGACGTGTCGTTCACCAAAGGGAGTTTAATGAAGCTGAGACTTGTAGACGTGTCGTTCACCAAAGGGAGTTTAATGAAGCTGAGACTTGTAAACGTGTCGTTCACCAAAGGGAGTTTAATGAAGCTGAGACTTGTAAACGTGTCGTTCACCAAAAGGAACTTAAAACTTCTTGCGTCGAGCCATCCCGGATCCGGGATCGTGACTACAGCCTCAAGCTCATTACCATAACGCAACGTTAACTATTCATGAAAATCGCAAATGAAATGAAATCAATATGCTAGCTCTCAAGCTTAGCCTTTTGTTAACAACACCGTCATCTCAGATTTTCAAAAATATGCTTCTCAACCATAGCAAAACAAGCTGTCATGCAGGTGAAAGAGGACCCAAAAGCGACTTGGCGAAAACAGAGTCTTTAATCCAGTAAAGTAAATACAATCAAAAAAACACAACTTTCACTCGAAAAGACGAGGACAAACTGGAGACTCGATCTTGAACAGCAGGTGAACAGCAGGTTGCCTCGGGAAGGCACTTGAACCAAACAGACTCAGACACCTGCTCACCACGCAGCATCTGAGGAAAACACGACACGACAGGGCGATACACAAACACAGCACGGTGAATTCTTGACAAGGAACCGACAGGGCAGAAACGAATAACAAGGAGAGAAATAGGGACTCTAATCAGGGAAAAGGATCGGGAACAGGTGTGGGAAGACTAAATGATTGATTAGGGGAATAGGAACAGCTGGGAGCAGGAACGGAACGATAGAGAGAAGAGAGAGCGGGAGAGTGAGAGAGGGAGGGGAGAGAGAGGGATAGAAAGAGGGAAAGAACCTAATAAGACCAGCAGAGGGAAACGAATAGAAGGAGAAGAACAGGGACAAGGCATGATAATCAATGACAAAACATGACAGTACCCCCACTCACCGAGCGCCTCCTGGCGCACTCGAGGAGGAATCCTGGCGGCAACGGAGGAAATCATCAATGAGTGAACGGTCCAGCACGTCCCGAGACGGAACCCAACTCCTCTCCTCAGGACCGTAACCCTCCCAATCCACTAAGTATTGGTGACCCCGTCCCCGAGAACGCATGTCCATGATCTTATGTACCTTGTAAATAGGTGCGCTCTCGACAAGGACGGGAGGGGGAGGGAAGACGAACGGGAGTGCGAAGAAAGGGCTTGACACAGGAGACATGGAAGACAGGATGGACGCGACGAAGATGTCGCGGAAGAAGCAGTCGCACAGCGACAGGATTGACGACCTGGGAGACACGGAACGGACCAATGAACCGCGGAGTCAACTTACGAGAAGCTGTCGTAAGAGGAAGGTTGCGAGTGGAAAGCCACACTCTCTGGCCGCAACAATACCTTGGACTCTTAATCCTGCGTTTATTGGCGGCTCTCACAGTCTGTGCCCTGTAACGGCAAAGTGCAGACCTCACCCTCCTCCAGGTGCGCTCACAACGTTGGACAAACGCTTGAGCGGAGGGAACGCTGGACTCGGCAAGCTGGGATGAGAACAGAGGAGGCTGGTAACCCAGACTACTCTGAAACGGAGATAACCCGGTAGCAGACGAAGGAAGCGAATTGTGAGCGTATTCTGCCCAGGGAGCTGTTCTGCCCAAGACGCAGGGTTTCTGAAAGAAAGGCTGCGTAGTATGCGACCAATCGTCTGATTGGCCCTCTGCTTGACCGTTAGACTGGGGATGAAACCCGGAAGAGAGACTGACGGACGCACCAATCAAACGACAGAACTCCCTCCAAAACTGTGACGTGAATTGCGGGCCTCTGTCTGAAACGGCGTCTAACGGGAGGCCATGAATTCTGAATACATTCTCGATAATGATTTGTGCCGTCTCCTTAGCGGAAGGAAGTTTAGCGAGGGGAATGAAATGTGCCGCCTTAGAGAACCTATCGACAACCGTAAGAATCACAGTCTTCCCCGCAGACAAAGGCAGACCGGTAATGAAGTCTAGGGCGATGTGAGACCATGGTCGAGAAGGAATGGGGGAGCGGTCTGGGAACGACGACCGGGAGGAGGAGAGTTACCCGACTTAGTCTGCGCGCAGTCCGAACAAGCAGCCACGAAACGGCGCGTGTCACGCTCCTGAGTCGGCCACCAAAAGCGCTGGCGAATAGACGCAAGAGTGCCTCGAACACCGTGATGACCAGCTAACTTGGCAGAGTGAGCCCACTGAAGAACAGCCAGACGAGTGGAAACAGGAACGAAAAGGAGGTTACTAGGACAGCGCGCGGCGACGCAGTGTGCGTGAGTGCTTGCTTAACCTGTCTTTCAATTCCCCAGACTGTTAACCCGACAACACGCCCATAAGGAAGAATCCCCTCGGGATCAGTAGAAGCCACAGAAGAACTAAACAGACGGGATAAGGCATCAGGCTTGGTGTTCTTGCTACCCGGACGGTAAGAAATCACAAACTCAAACGAGCGAAAAACAACGCCCAACGAGCTTGACGGGCATTAAGTCGTTTGGCAGAACGGATGTACTCAAGGTTCTTATGGTCTGTCCAAACGACAAAAGGAACGGTCGCCCCCTCCAACCACTGTCGCCATTCGCCTAGGGCTAAGCGGATGGCGAGCAGTTCACGGTTACCCACATCATAGTTGCGCTCAGATGGCGACAGGCGATGAGAAAATAAGCGCAAGGATGAACCTTATCGTCAGACTGGAAGCGCTGGGATAGAATGGCTCCCACGCCTACCTCTGAAGCGTCAACCTCGACAATGAATTGTCTAGTGACGTCAGGAGTAACGAGGATAGGAGCGGACGTAAACGTTCTTTTAGAAGATCAAAAGCTCCCTGGGCGGAACCGGACCACTTAAAACACGTCTTGACAGAAGTAAGAGCTGTGAGAGGGGCAGCAACTTGACCGAAATTACGAATGAAACGCCGATAGAAATTAGCGAAACCTAAAAAGCGCTGCAACTCGACACGTGACCTTGGAACGGGCCAATCACTGACAGCTTGGACCTTAGCGGAATCCATCTGAATGCCTTCAGCGGAAATAACGGAACCGAGAAAAGTAACGGAGGAGACATGAAAAGAGCACTTCTCAGCCTTTACGTAGAGACAATTCTCTAAAAGGCGCTGTAGAACACGTCGAACGTGCTGAACATGAATCTCGAGTGACGGAGAAAAAAATCAGGATATCGTCAAGATAGACAAAAACAAAGATGTTCAGCATGTCTCTCAGAACATCATTAACTAATGCCTGAAAAACAGCTGGCGCATTGGCGAGACCAAACGGCAGAACCCGGTACTCAAAATGCCCTAACGGAGTGTTAAACGCCGTTTTCCACTCGTCCCCCTCTCTGATGCGCACGAGATGGTAAGCGTTACGAAGGTCCAACTTAGTAAAGCACCTGGCTCCCTGCAGAATCTCGAAGGCTGATGACATAAGGGGAAGCGGATAACGATTCTTAACCGTTATGTCATTCAGCCCTCGATAATCCACGCAGGGCGCAGAGTACCGTCCTTCTTCTTAACAAAAAGAACCCCGCCCCGGCCGGAGAGGAAGAAGGCACTATGGTACCGCGTCAAGAGACACAGACAAATAATCCTCGAGAGCCTTACGTTCGGGAGCCGACAGAGAGTATAGTCTACCCCGAGGAGGAGTGGTCCCCGGAAGGAGATCAATACTACAATCATACGACCGGTGAGGAGGAAGGGAGTTGGCTCGGGATCGACTGAAGACCGTGCGCAGATCATGATATTCCTCCGGCACTCCTGTCAAATCGCCAGGTTCCTCCTGAGAAGTAGGGACAGAAGAAAACGGGAGGGATGGCAGACATTAAACACTTCACATGACAAGAAACGTTCCAGGATAGGATAGAATTACTAGACCAATTAATAGAAGGATTATGACATACTAGCCAGGGATGACCCAAAACAACAGGTGTAAACGGTGAACGAAAAATCAAAAAAGAAATAGTCTCACTGTGGTTACCAGATACTGTGAGGGTTAAAGGTAGTGTCTCAAATCTGATACTGGGAAGATGACTACCATCTAAGGCGAACATGGGCGTAGGCTTCTCTAACTCTCTGAAAGGAATGTCATGTTTCCGAACCCATGCTTCGTCCATGAAACAACCCTCAGCCCCAGAGTCTATCAAGGCACTACATGTAGCACCCAAACCGTTCCAGCGTAGATGGACCGACAAAGTAGTACAGGATTTTGATGGAGAGACTTGAGTAGTTGCGCTCACCTGTAGCCCTCCGCTTACAGATGAGCTCTGGCTTTTACTGGACATGAATTAACAAAATGTCCAGCAACTCCGCAATAGAGGCACAGGCGGTTGGTGATCCTCCGTTCCCTCTCCTTAGTCGAGATGCGAATCCCTCCCAGCTGCATGGGCTCAGTCTCTGAGCCAGAGGAGGGAGATGGTTGCGATGCGGAGCAGGGAAACACCGTTGATGCGAGCTCTCTTCCACGAGCCCGGTGACGAAGATCTACCCGTCGTTCTATGCGGATGGCGAGAGCAATCAAAGAGTCCACATCTGAAGGAACCTCCCGGGAGAGAATCTCATCCTTAACCACTGCGTGGAGTCCCTCCAGAAAACGAGCGAGCAGCGCCGGCTCGTTCCACTCACTAGAGGCAGCAAGAGTGCGAAACTCAATAGAATAATCCGTTATGGACCGTTCACCTTGGCATAGGGAAGCCAGGGCCCTAGAAGCCTCCCTACCAAAAACTGAACGGTCAAAAACCCGAATCATCTCCTCTTTAAAGTTCTGGTACTTGTTAGAGCAATCAGCCCTTGCCTCCCAGATAGCTGTGCCCCATTCTCGAGCCCGGCCAGTAAGGAGTGAAATGACGTAAGCAACCCGAGCTCTCTCTCTAGAGTATGTGTTGGGTTGGAGAGAGAACACAATCTCACACTGCGTGAGAAAGGAGCGGCATTCAGTGGGCTGCCCGGAGTAGCAAGGTGGGTTATTAACCCTAGGTTCTGGAGGCTCGGCAGGCCAGGAAGTAACAGGTGGCACGAGACGAAGACTCTGGAACTGTCCAGAGAGGTCGGAAACCTGAGCGGCCAGGTTCTCCACGGCATGGCGAGCAGCAGACAATTCCTGCTCGTGTCTGCCGAGCATGGCTCCTTGGATCTCGACGGCAGTGTAACGAGCGTCTGAAGTCGCTGGGTCCATTCCTTGGTCGGTTCCTTCTGTCATGCAGGTGAAAGAGGACCCAAAAGCGACTTGGCGAAAACAGAGTCTTTAATCCAGTAAAGTAAATACAATCAAAAAACACAACTTTCACTCGAAAAGACAAGGACAAACTGGAGACTCGATCTTGAACAGCAGGTGAACAGCAGGTTGCCTCGGGAAGGCACTTGAACCAAACAGACTCAGACACCTGCTCACCACGCAGCATCTGAGGAAAACACGACACGACAGGGCGATACACAAACACAGCACGGTGAATTCTTGACAAGGAACCGACAGGGCAGAAACGAATAACAAGGAGAGAAATAGGGACTCTAATCAGGGAAAAGGATCGGGAACAGGTGTGGGAAGACTAAATGATTGATTAGGGGAATAGGAACAGCTGGGAGCAGGAACGGAACGATAGAGAGAAGAGAGAGCGGGAGAGTGAGAGAGGGAGGGGGAGAGAGAGGGATAGAAAGAGGGAAAGAACCTAATAAGACCAGCAGAGGGAAACGAATAGAAGGAGAAGAACAGGGACAAGGCATGATAATCAATGACAAAACATGACACAAGCATTTGTGTAACATTATTGATAGCTATTGATAGCTAGCATTAGCATTTAGCGTTAGCATTCAGCAGGCAACATTTTCACAAAAACCAGAAAACCATTCAAATAAAATAATTTACCTTTGAAGAACTTCGGATGTTTTCAATGAGGAGACTCTCAGTTAGATAGCAAATGTTCAGTTTTTCCTGAAAGATTATTTGTGCAGGAGAAATCGGTCCGTTTTCTGTGTCATGTTTGGCTACCAAAATAAAACGAAAATTCATTCATCAAAACGCCAAACTTTTTTCCACATTAACTCCATAATATCGACTGAAACATGGTAAACGTTGTTTAGAATCAATCCTCAAGGTGTTTTTCACATATCTCTTCATGATATATCGTTCCTGGAATTCTCCTCTGTCTCAATCACATGGATGAATGCGAGCAGCTTGGAGATTACGCAGCAATTTCAACAAAGGACACCGGGCGGCACCTGGTAAATGTAGTCTTTTATGGCCAATCTTCCAATGATATGCCTACAAATACGTCACAATGCTGCAGAAAAAACTTGGAGAAACGATAGAAAGGGCAGGCTCATTCCTGGCGCTTTCACAGCCATATAAGGAGACAATGAAAAACAGAGCCTCAAAAATCCTGCTCATTTCCTGTTTGAAGTTTCATCTTGGTTTCGCCTGTAGCATCAGTTCTGGGGCACTCACAGATAATATCTTTGCAGTTTTGGAAACGTCATATACGATCATATATGACAAACAGGTGTGGTGAGATCATATATGACAGACAGCTGTGGTGAGATCATATATGACAGACAGCTGTGGTGAGATCATATATGACAGACAGCTGTGGTGAGATCATATATGACAGACAGCTGTGGTGAGATCATATATGACAGACAGCTGTGGTGAGATCATATATGACAGACAGGGGTGGTGAGATCATATATGACAGACAGGTGTGGTGAGATCATATATGACAGACAGGTGTGGTGAGATCATATATGACAGACAGCTGTGGTGAGATCATATATGACAGACAGGTGTGGTGAGATCATATATGACAGACAGCTGTGGTGAGATCATATATGACAGACAGGTGTGGTGAGATCATATATGACAGACAGGTGTGGTGAGATCATATATGACAGACAGCTGTGGTGAGATCATATATGACAGACAGCTGTGGTGAGATCATATATGACAGACAGCTGTGGTGAGATCATATATGACAGACAGCTGTGGTGAGATCATATATGACAGACAGCTGTGGTGAGATCATATATGACAGACAGCTGTGGTGAGATCATATATGACAGACAGCTGTGGTGAGATCATATATGACAGACAGCTGTGGTGAGATCATATATGACAGACAGCTGTGGTGAGATCATATATGACAGACAGCTGTGGTGAGATCATATATGACAGACAGCTGTGGTGAGATCATATATGACAGACAGCTGTGGTGAGATCATATATGACAGACAGGTGTGGTGAGACAGACAGCTGTGGTGAGATCATATATGACAGACAGCTGTGGTGAGATCATATATGCCAGACAGCTGTGGTGAGATCATACATGACAGACAGCTGTGGTGAGATCATATATGCCAGACAGGTGTGGTGAGATCATATATGACAGACAGCTGTGGTGAGATCATATATGCCAGACAGGTGTGGACAGTGTGTTGACTTGGTCAGTCCTATGGCATAGGGGCTGGACACATCAATATTCCTTCTCCTACCCTGCTCTGATGCCCGCATGCTCAGCAGCATTAGATAATGCAGTATAGTGGTTGTTCTGGTTTCTACAGTAACACGGGTGTTAAAGGAGATGTGAGTGAAATAACATATTATTCTTCTCCCCTCAACCCTTCACCCCTCCTCCCCATCCTCTCTCCTTCTCCTCTACCCATGTACTCCTCTGTTTCAATCACTCTTCCTCGCCATCCTCTCTTCTCCTCCTCTACCCATGTACTCCTCCGTTTCTATCACTCCTCCTCCCCATCCTCTCTCCTTCTCCTCTACCCATGTACTCCTCTGTTTCTATCCCTCCTCCTCCCCATCCTCTCTCCTTCTCCTCTACCCATGTACACCTCTGTTTCTATCACTTCTCCTCCCCATGTTCTCTCCTTCTCCTCTACCCATGTACTCCTCTGTTTCTATCCCTCCTCCTCCCCATCCTCTCTCCTTCTCCTCTACCCATGTACACCTCTGTTTCTATCACTTCTCCTCCCCATGTTCTCTCCTTCTCCTCTACCCATGTACTCCTCCGTTTCTATCACCTCCTCCTCCCCATCCTATCTCCTTATCCTCTACCCATGTACTCCTCTGTTTCTATCACTCCTCCTCCCTATCCTCTCTCCTTCTCCTCTACCCATGTACTCTTCTGTTTCTATCACTCCTCCTCCCCATCCGCTCTTCTTCTCCTCTACCCATGTACTCCTCCGTTTCTATCACTCCTCCTCCCCATCCTATCTCCTTATCCTCTACCCATGTACTCCTCTGTTTCTATCACTCCTCCTCCCTATCCTCTCTCCTTCTCCTCTACCCATGTACTCTTCTGTTTCTATCACTCCTCCTCCCCATCCGCTCTTCTTCTCCTCTACCCATGTACTCCTCCGTTTCTATCACTCCTCTTCCCCATCCTCTCTCCTTCTCCTCTACCCATGTACTCCTCTGTTTCTATCACTCTTCCTCGCCATCCTCTCTTCTCCTCCTCTACCCATGTACTCCTCCGTTTCTATCACTCCTCCTCCCCATCCTCTCTCCTTCTCCTCTACCCATGTACTCCTCTGTTTCTATCCCTCCTCCTCCCCATCCTCTCTCCTTCTCCTCTACCCATGTACACCTCTGTTTCTATCACTTCTCCTCCCCATGTTCTCTCCTTCTCCTCTACCCATGTACTCCTCTGTTTCTATCCCTCCTCCTCCCCATCCTCTCTCCTTCTCCTCTACCCATGTACACCTCTGTTTCTATCACTTCTCCTCCCCATGTTCTCTCCTTCTCCTCTACCCATGTACTCCTCCGTTTCTATCACTCCTCCTCCCCATCCTATCTCCTTATCCTCTACCCATGTACTCCTCTGTTTCTATCACTCCTCCTCCCTATCCTCTCTCCTTCTCCTCTACCCATGTACTCTTCTGTTTCTATCACTCCTCCTCCCCATCCGCTCTTCTTCTCCTCTACCCATGTACTCCTCCGTTTCTATCACTCCTCTTCCCCATCCTCTCTCCTTCTCCTCTACCCATGTACACCTCTGTTTCTATCACTTCTCCTCCCCATGTTCTCTCCTTCTCCTCTACCCATGTACTCCTCCGTTTCTATCACTCCTCCTCCCCATCCTATCTCCTTATCCTCTACCCATGTACTCCTCTGTTTCTATCACTCCTCCTCCCTATCCTCTCTCCTTCTCCTCTACCCATGTACTCTTCTGTTTCTATCACTCCTCCTCCCCATCCGCTCTTCTTCTCCTCTACCCATGTACTCCTCCGTTTCTATCACTCCTCTTCCCCATCCTCTCTCCTTCTCCTCTACCCATGTACTCCTCTGTTTCAATCACTCTTCCTCGCCATCCTCTCTTCTCCTCCTCTACCCATGTACTCCTCCGTTTCTATCACTCCTCCTCCCCATCCTCTCTCCTTCTCCTCTACCCATGTACTCCTCTGTTTCTATCCCTCCTCCTCCCCATCCTCTCTCCTTCTCCTCTACCCATGTACACCTCTGTTTCTATCACTTCTCCTCCCCATGTTCTCTCCTTCTCCTCTACCCATGTACTCCTCTGTTTCTATCCCTCCTCCTCCCCATCCTCTCTCCTTCTCCTCTACCCATGTACACCTCTGTTTCTATCACTTCTCCTCCCCATGTTCTCTCCTTCTCCTCTACCCATGTACTCCTCCGTTTCTATCACTCCTCCTCCCCATCCTATCTCCTTATCCTCTACCCATGTACTCCTCTGTTTCTATCACTCCTCCTCCCTATCCTCTCTCCTTCTCCTCTACCCATGTACTCTTCTGTTTCTATCACTCCTCCTCCCCATCCGCTCTTCTTCTCCTCTACCCATGTACTCCTCCGTTTCTATCACTCCTCTTCCCCATCCTCTCTCCTTCTCCTCTACCCATGTACTCCTCTGTTTCTATCACTCCTCCTCCCCATCCTCTCTCCTTCTCCTCTACCCATGTACTCCTCTGTTTCTATCACTCCTCTTCCCCATCCTCTCTCCTTCTCCTCTACCCATGTACTCCTCTGTTTCTATCACTCCTCCTCTTCCCATTCTCTTAATGATCTTCCTGAATCCATCTGAATGTGTTTTTCTAAGATAAATCAATGGCACACCAACAATTGGATAACTATTTATATTTGTATGGAAGAGGAATCAGACGAACGAGTCTATAGAGGGAGAGAGAGAGACAGAGAGAAAGATTCTGGCCCAGTCATGTTGGATTGCAAAATCGAATCAAGCTGCTCAGAAGCAATTTTAATTAATCTGTGTGTGCATTGGAGCCACATGCTTTGTCTTGTAGCCAATCCCACTTGGCTTATCAGACACAATTTGTGGTGGATGCACCCTGTCCACACACACACTCCACTGTTACGGCCTGGCAGCCAAGATGGCACTTCATCCAACACTACTAAATGTTATTCACTTTTATTGAGATTGACATTTCAGCTTTCCAGGTTGTTGAAGTAGAGTTTCCTATAAGGACTGTACCACATTATTCCATTTCCACGTATTGTCACCATTATCATTACTTACACTCTGAAGGACTGTACCACATTATTCCATTTCCACTTATTGTCACCATTATCATTACTTACACTCTGAAGGACTGTACCACATTATTCCATTTCCACTTATTGTCACCATTATCATTACTTACACTCTGAAGGACTGTACCACATTATTCCATTTCCACTTATTGTCACCATTATCATTACTTACACTCTGAAGGACTGTACCACATTATTCCATTTCCACTTACTGTCACCATTATCATTACTTACACTCTGAAGGACTGTACCACATTATTCCATTTCCACTTATTGTCACCATTATCATTACTTACACTCTGAAGGACTGTACCACATTATACCATCTCCATCGTATTGTCACCATTATCATTACTTACATTCTGAAGGACTGTACCACATTATTCCATTTCCACTTATTGTCACCATTATCATTACTTACACTGAAGGACTGTACCACTTCATAGAGAGAGAGAGAGAGAGAGAGAGAGAGAGAGAGAGAGAGAGAGAGAGAGAGAGAGAGAGAGAGAGAGAGAGAGAGAGAGAGAGAGAGAGAGAGAGAGAGAGAGAGAGAGAGAGAGAGAGAGAGAGAGAGAGACACAGACAGACAGACAGACAGACAGACAGACAGACAGACAGACAGACAGACAGACAGACAGACAGACAGACAGACAGACAGACAGACAGACAGACAGACAGACAGACAGACAGACAGACAGACAGACAGACAGATTTTATTTTATTTTATTATTATCTCTTTTAGACCCCATTTGGACTAATCTTCCAAGAGTCCTTAACATTAAAATACAATTTATAATACAAACACACGTTCACATATAACACACTATTACAAACATACACAATACACTAGCATAATGACACAATAAATACTCCATCTAAAAAATAAAATAAAATAAATAAAAAATATTGATTGGAGACAGACAGACAGACAGACAGACAGACAGACAGACAGACAGACAGACAGACAGACAGACAGACAGACAGACAGACAGACAGACAGACAGACAGACAGGGAGACAGACAGGGAGACAGACAGGGAGACAGACAGGGAGACAGACAGACAGACAGACAGACAGACAGACAGACAGACAGACAGACAGACAGACAGACAGACAGACAGACAGACAGACAGACAGACAGACAGACAGACAGACAGACAGACAGACAGGGAGAGAGACAGGGAGAGAGACAGGGAGAGAGACAGACAGACAGGGAGAGAGACAGGGAGAGAGACAGACAGACAGACAGACAGACAGACAGACAGACAGGGAGAGAGAGAGAGACAGGGAGAGAGACAGGGAGAGAGACAGGGAGAGAGACAGGGAGAGAGACAGACAGACAGACAGACAGGGAGACAGGGAGACAGGGAGACAGGGAGACAGGGAGACAGGGAGAGAGACAGGGAGACAGACAGACAGGGAGAGAGACAGACAGGGAGAGAGACAGGGAGACAGACAGACAGGGAGAGAGACAGGGAGAGAGACAGGGAGAGAGACAGAGAGAGAGACAGAGAGAGAGACAGGGAGAGAGACAGGGAGAGAGACAGGGAGAGAGACAGGGAGAGAGACAGAGAGAGAGACAGGGAGAGAGACAGGGAGAGAGACAGGGAGAGAGACAGAGAGAGAGAGACAGGGAGAGAGACAGAGAGAGAGACAGGGAGAGAGACAGGGAGAGAGACAGGGAGAGAGACAGGGAGAGAGACAGACAGACAGACAGGGAGAGAGACAGACAGACAGACAGGGAGAGAGACAGGGAGAGAGACAGGGTGAGAGACAGGGAGAGAGACAGGGAGAGAGAGAGACAGGGAGAGAGACAGGGAGAGAGACAGGGAGAGAGACAGAGAGAGAGACAGGGAGAGAGACAGGGAGAGAGACAGGGAGAGAGACAGAGAGAGAGACAGGGAGAGAGACAGGGAGAGAGACAGGGAGAGAGACAGGGAGAGAGACAGAGAGAGAGACAGGGAGAGAGACAGGGAGAGAGACAGGGAGAGAGACAGAGAGAGAGACAGAGAGAGAGACAGAGAGAGAGACAGGGAGAGAGACAGGGAGAGAGACAGAGAGAGAGACAGAGAGAGAGACAGAGAGAGAGACAGGGAGAGAGACAGAGAGAGAGACAGAGAGAGAGACAGAGAGAGAGACAGGGAGAGAGACAGAGAGAGAGACAGGGAGAGAGACAGGGAGAGAGACAGGGAGAGAGACAGGGAGAGAGACAGGGAGAGAGACAGAGAGAGAGACAGAGAGAGAGACAGGGAGAGAGACAGAGAGAGAGACAGGGAGAGAGACAGGGAGAGAGACAGGGAGAGAGACAGGGAGAGAGACAGAGAGAGAGACAGAGAGAGAGACAGGGAGAGAGACAGAGAGAGAGACAGGGAGAGAGACAGGGAGAGAGACAGGGAGAGAGACAGAGAGATTTGTATACACATTAACATACACAATATAACCATTCTCCATGTTCTGTACTGTATGTGTGCTGGTCCTGGTCCAGTGCTGCTGTGTTTAGGGAATGATGACATATTGAAGGTTTATTTGCATAACGATCTACTGTATAAGGCTAGGTACACAATCCATGTGTCTGGTCCTGACTGTTTCTTTGGGAGATACGGGAGAAAGGTGTATTATTTAAAACGGTGTATTAGTGTAATGAGGATCTATAGGTTGTGTATTAAGGCTTATTGAAAGGGCTCCATAATGACTTCATATGCATAACACCTTTTTCAACCAATCACCTCTATCTAACAACATCAACAAACCTCATGATCAACCTCAGCCATTATTACCATGTGTGGTATGAGGTATTTGGGCTCGCTGTTCAAATTTGTTTCTATTTTCTCGTCTTGTATTCATAAAGCCCTTTCTACATCAGCAGATGACACCACGTGTTTATACAGAAACCCAGACTAAAACCCCAAACAGCAAGATGCAGGTGTAGAAGCACGGTGGCTAGGAAGAACTCCCTATAAAGGCCAGAACCTAGGAAGAACTCCTTAGAAAGGCACATGTTGAGCCCTGAATGTTGACTCCTCCGCCAGTTAAACAGTCACACAGACAACTGTATCTGATTTCATATCACTTTGTACAATTGAACAGTAAAAGCAACCTTTTTTTTCATCGCTTCCTTTCCGTTCACCAAACTGAGAAAGAAATATAAAGATTGAATGATGAACATGTGTAAAATGTATTGTAAATATCAACCCAGATGGCAATATACACCATGGTAGAGAGAGAGAGACAGAGAGAGGGAGACAGAGAGAGAGAGAGAGAGAGACAGAGAGAGAGAGAGAGACAGGAGAGAGAGAGAGACAGAGAGAGGGAGAGAGAGAGAGAGAGAGAGAGAGAGAGAGAGAGAGAGAGAGAGAGAGAGAGAGAGAGAGAGAGAGAGAGAGAGAGAGAGAGAGAGAGAGAGAGAGAGAGAGAGAGAGAGAGAGAGAGACAGAGAGAGAGAGAGAGAGAGACAGAGAGAGAGAGAGAGAGAGAGAGAGAGAGAGAGAGAGAGAGAGAGAGAGAGAGAGAGACAGAGAGAGGAGACAGAGAGAGAGAGAGAGAGAGAGAGAGAGAGAGAGAGAGAGAGAGAGAGAGAGAGAGAGAGAGAGAGAGAGAGACAGAGAGGGGGAGATTCTCCCACGGGTTAGAACAGAAGACATGTTAGAGAGAAGAGAAAGGAAAGTCTAGAATGTTAAACCCACGTTGTCCTTCACTTCCCTGGTAGCTTTGCTGCAGTACCTGTGACTCTGTTGTAAAATGCAATGTATGACAATAAAAAATACATTGAAATTGTTTATGACAAAAGACTGTCTCAAGTTTCAATGGGTGTGTATTAGCAGTGCGTTTGTCATGTGTATTGTGTGCTGCGTGCGCACACAGATCACACATTCATTCAAGGCACAGGCACAAATGTCTAAACGTGTTAATGAAGGTGTTTCCATGAGTAACTGGACGTCGGCCTTCAAAAGCAGCAACAGCAGATCCCAGTCAAGACCTAAAGAGACCCAAAGACCCGGAAGAATCATCCACTGGCTGCTGCACCATCTGTTACAGTCTGTAACTCAATGAGGCAGGTTCTATTTATACACTATACTGTATATTCTAATAGGGAATGACAACGTTTCACTTCTCATTTTCATTTTAAACAAATGAGAAACTGAAGGGATGGTGATGGTGATCGTGGGGAAGGAATCTATATAGACTTGTCACATATGTCCAATAATGATACACTGGGTGGGTTGATCCCTGAATGCCGATTGGCTGCCAGCTGTGGTATATCAGACCGTATACCACAGGTTTGACAAAACATGTATTTTTACTGCTCTAATTCTGTTGGTAACCAGTTTATAATAGCAATAAGACACCTCGGGGGTTTGTGGTCTATGGCCAATATACCACAGCCCCTCGGGCCTTATTCCTTAATCCTGACATTCTTAGAGCTTTACAAGGGGATGGTGTTGCTCCTCATGTACTGTGGCTTGTGAAATTATTCACCCTCATGGCATTGTTCCTACTTTGTTGCCTTACAACCTGGAATTAAAGTAGATTTTTGGGGGGGTTTGTATCATTTCATTTACACAAAAAGTCCTACCACTTTGAAGATGCTAAATAATTTTTATTGTGAAGCAAACAAGAAAACTTGAGACTATTCACCCCCCCCCCAAAGTCAATACTTTGTAGAGCCACCATTTGCAGCAATTACAGCTGCAAGTCTCTTGGGGTATGTCTCTATAAGCATGGCACATCTAGCCACTGGGATTTTTGCCAATTCTTCAAGGCAAAACTGCTCCAAAATGGTGGTGTTCTTGGGGTGATGAGAGATGTTGGGTTTGCGCCAGACATAGCATTTACCTTGATGGCCAAGTCTCCCACATGGAGAGTCTCCCACAGTCTCCCACAAGCCTTTTGGTGAACACCAAACGTGTTTGCTTATTTTGTTCGTTAAGCAATAGCTTTTTTCTGGCCACTCTTCCGTAAAGCGCCGCCCTGAAAAGTGGTCCTATGGACAGATACTCCAATCTCCGCTGTGGAGCTTTTACAGCTCCTTCAGGGTTATCTTTGGTCTCTTTGTTGCCTCTCTGATTAATGCCCTCCTTGCCTGGTCCGTGAGTTTTGGTGGGCGGCCCTCTTGTCAGGTTTGTTGTGGTCCCATATTATTTCCATTTTTTAATCATGGATTTAATGGTGCTCCGTGGGATGTTCAAAGTTTCTGATATTTTCATATAACCCAACCCTGATCTGTACTTCTCCACAACTCTGTCCCCGACCTGTTTGGAGAGCTTCTTGGTCTTCATGGTGCCGCTTGTTTAGTGGTGCTGCAGACTCTGGGGCCTTTCAGAACAGGTGTATACATACTGAGATCATGTGACAGATCATGTGACACT
>NW_025746753.1:62500-65000 GCF_021184085.1 Oncorhynchus gorbuscha
TCATGGGAAAATCAAAATAAATCACCCAAGACCTCAGAAAACAATTGTAGACCTCCACAAGTCTGGATCATCCTTGGGAGCAATTTCCAAACATTTGAAGGTACCACGCTCATCTGTACAAACAATAGTATGAAAGTATAAATACCATGGGACCATGCAGCCATCATACCGCTCAGGAAGGAGACATGTTCTGTCTCCTAGAGATGAACATACTTTGGTGCGAAAATTGCAAATCAAGCCCAGAACAACAGCAAAGGACCTTGTGAAGATGCTGGAGGAAACAGGTGCAAAAGTATCTTTATCCACAGTAAAACGAGTCCTATATCGACATTACCTGAAAGGTCGCTCAGCAAGGAAGAAGCCAGACTGCGATTTGCAACTGCACATGGGGACAAAGATTGTACTTTTTGGAGAAATGTCCTCTGGTCTGTTGAAACAAAAATTGAACTGTTTGGCCATAATGACCATCGTTATGTTTGGAGGAAAAAGGGGGAGGCTTGCAAGCCGAAGAACACAATCACAACTGTGAAGCATGGGGGTGGCAGCATCATGTTGGGGGGATTTGCTGCAGGAGGGACTGGTGCACTTCACAAAATAGATGGCATCATGAGGTAGGACAATAATGTGGATATATTGAAGCAACATCTCAAGCCATCAGTCAGGAAGATAAAGCTTGGTCACAAATGGGTCTTCCAAATGGACAATGACCTCAAGTATAGTTCCTAAGTTGTGGCAAATTGGCTTCAGGACAACAAAGTCAAGGTATTGGAGTGGCCATCACAAAGCCCTGACCTCAATCCTATACAGAATTGGTGGGCAGAACTGAAAAAGCATGTGCGAGCAAGGAGGCCTACAAACCTGACTCAGTTACACCAGCTCTGTCAGGAGTAATGGGCCAAAATTCACCCAACTTATTGTGGGCAGCTTGTGGAAGGCGACCGAAACGTTTGACCCAAGTTAAGCAATTTAAAGGCAATGCTACCAAATACTAATTTAGTGCATGTAAACTTCTGAACTTCTGATGAAAGAAATAAAAGCTGAAATGAATCACTCTCTACTATTATTCTGACATTTCACATTCTTAAAATAAAGTGGTGATCCTAACTGACCTAAGACAGGTAATTTTTACTCAGATTAAATGTCAGGAATTGTGAAAAACTGAGTCGAAATGTATTTGGCTAAGGTGTATGTATCGGGAGGAAGGGGGTGGAGGGGGACAACGCAACATAACCATCCCCTACTGTCCTCTATCTCACAACTGATTCAATAAAAACTCTCTCACAATTCTGCAGTGAATAGTGTGTTTTGACCTCTGTAGCACAGGCTAACACCTCACTCCTGACATAAGTATACAGATCGTATTTACTGCCCCACACACTGAATTAATGACACACACACACACATGAAGTGTGACAATTGGACCTTTGGTGTGAATGTGTGTGATTCTGTGTGTGAAACACAGTGTGTTTGTGCTTGCATGCTTTTATGTGTCTGCCTTTTTGCGTGTGTGTGTGTGTGTGTGTGTGTGTGTGTGTGTGTGTGTGTGTGTGTGTGTGTGTGTGTGTGTGTGTGTGTGTGTGTGTGTGTGTGTGTGTGTGTGTGTGTGTGTGTGTGTGTGTGTGTGTGTGTGTGTGTGTGTGTAATATGTGACATTTGGCAGCAAGGAAAATGTGAAGTGTTCATTAACATTAGAGCTGGGATCAGTGTACAGCTTCAGAGACAAAGAGAAGCACTCTCCCTCTTTCCTCTCTCTCCCTCCTCCCTCCCTCCCTCCTCTCTCTCTCTCCCTCTTTCCTCTCTCTCCCTCCTCCATCCCTCCTCTCTCTCTCCCTCTTTCCTCTCTCTCCCCCTCCCTCCTCTCTCTCTCCCTCCTCCCTCCCTCCTCTCTCTCTCCCTCTTTCCTCTCTCTCCCTCCCCCTCTCTCTCCCTCCTCCCTCCCTCCTCTCTCTCTCCCTCCCCCCTCTCTCTCCCTCCTCCCTCCCTCCTATCTCTGCCAGCCTGCTAGATACAGCAGCATCTTCACTACAGTAATACATGTGGAGTTTCTTTAAAGTAAATTCTGGTCATGGGTGATGAGGTGATGACTCATAATGATATGCGGAGGAAAGGCGACTGAAGGGATGGGGTCACTATGTGGCAGGTCCCCTCTTGTCTAGTGAGTGTGACTGGTTCAGGAGAGATGGGGTCACTATGTGGCAGGTCCCCTCTTGTCTAGTGAGTGTGACTGGTTCAGGAGAGATGGGGTCACTATGTGGCAGGTCCCCTCTTGTCTAGTGAGTGTGACTGGTTCAGGAGAGATGGGGTCACTATGTGGCAGGTCCCCTCTTGTCTAGTGAGTGTGACTGGTTCAGGAGAGATGGGGTCACTATGTGGCAGGTCCCCTCTTGTCTAGTGAGTGTGACTGGTTCAGGAGAGATGGGGTCACTATGTGGCAGGTCCCCTCTTGTCTAGTGAGTGTGACTGGTTCAGGGAGATGGGGTCACTATGTGGCAGGTCCCCT
>NW_025746753.1:70000-89783 GCF_021184085.1 Oncorhynchus gorbuscha
CCTCTCCTTGTCTCGTGTCTCCTCTCCTTGTCTCGTGTCTCCTCTCCTTGTCTCGTGTCTCCTCTCCTTGTCTCGTGTCTCGTGTCTCCTCTCATTGTCTCGTGTCTCCTCTCCTTGTCTCGTGTCTCCTCTCCTTGTCTCGTGTCTCCTCTCCTTGTCTCGTGTCTCCTCTCCTTGTCTCGTGTCTCCTCTCCTTGTCTCGTGCTCCGACTTCACCACTGCCCTTTTGTACAACAGTTAACTGCGTTCCTTAACTCATCTAGTTAACTTGCCCTGCACCAATGAAGGATTAACCCATGTCCCACTGACTTCCATTTCCTTTGACAGCGCCTGCAAAAAGCCATTTCCCCCTTGTGTTTTCTGTGTAGGAGGTGGATAGACCACATGCTGATTTCAGACACTGTTAGATGTTAATACATGTTAATGTGTGACAGACTCTATAGAAGACAACACACCCTTCGTATAACATTCTATTCCTGAATATAATCTATTACATTGTTCTGTCGTCATGATTCCGACATTCCAACACTTAACTTGTCACAGCCCACAGAATCACGTTTAGAATCTAAGTAATTGGATATCTGTGTCACAGCCTTTGCTTTCACACATGCTAATATATCTTTACATAGATGACAATGACACATAGTAGACAATGATACCTAGATGACAATGACACATAGATGACAATGATATATAGATGACAATGATATATAGATGACAATGACACATAGATGACAATGATATATAGATGACAATGATCCATAGATGACAATGACACATAGATGACAATGACACATAGATGACAATGGTACATAGATGACAATGACACATAGATGACAATGACACATAGATGACAATGACACATAGATGACAATGACACATAGATGACAATGATACGTAGATGACAATGACACATAGATGACAATGGTACATAGATGACAATGACACATAGATGACAATGACACATAGATGACAATGACACATAGATGACAATGACACATAGATGACAATGACACATAGATGACAATGATATATAGATGACAATGATCCATAGATGACAATGATATATAGATGACCATAGATGACAATGACACATAGATGACAATGACACATAGTAGACAATGACACATAGATGACAATGACACATAGATGACAATGACACATAGATGACAATGACACATAGATGACAATGACACATAGATGACAATGATATATAGATGACAATGATCCATAGATGACAATGATATATAGATGACAATGACACATAGATGACAATGGTACATAGATGACAATGACACATAGATGACAATGACACATAGATGACAATGACACATAGATGACAATGACACATAGATGACAATGATACGTAGATGACAATGACACATAGATGACAATGGTACATAGATGACAATGACACATAGATGACAATGACACATAGATGACAATGACACATAGATGACAATGACACATAGATGACAATGACACATAGATGACAATGATATATAGATGACAATGATCCATAGATGACAATGATATATAGATGACCATAGATGACAATGACACATAGATGACAATGACACATAGTAGACAATGACACATAGATGACAATGACACATAGATGACAATGACACATAGATGACAATGATCCATAGATGACAATGATCCATAGATGACAATGATATATAGATGACAATGATATATAGATGACAATGATCCATAGATGACAATGACACATAGATGACAATGATATATAGATGACAATGATATATAGATGACAATGATCCATAGATGACAATGATATATAGATGACAATGATACGTAGATGACAATGATATATAGATGACAATGATCCATAGATGACAATGATCCATAGTAGACAATGACACATAGATGACAATGACACATATATGACAATGACACATAGATGACAATGACACATAGATGACAATGACACATAGATAACAATGACACATAGATGACAATGCCACATAGATGACAATGACACATAGATGACAATGACACATAGATAACAATGACACATAGATGACCATAGATGACAATGATATATAGATGACAATGATATATAGATGACAATGATATATAGATGACAATGATATATAGATGACAATGATATATAGATGACAATGATATATAGATGACAATGACACATAGATGACAATGACACATAGATAACAATGACACATAGATGACAATGCCACATAGATGACAATGACACATAGATGACAATGACACATAGATTACAATGACACATAGATGACCATAGATGACAATGACACATAGATGACAATGACACATAGATGACAATGACACATAGATGACAATGACACATAGATAACAATGACACATAGATGACAATGATACATAGATGACAATGACACATAGATGACAATGATATATAGATGACAATGATGGACTGGCTGCATTGAGATGATTGCTTGGACCAGATATATATTATTTATAATACACATGGTGTTGGTGGAAATGTTTAATGATGACAATTGAAGACATAGATGGAGAGGTAGTGAGTATAGACATAGATGGAGAGGTAGTGAGTATATATATAGATGGAGAGGTAGTGAGTATAGACATAGATGGAGAGGTAGTGAGTATATATATATGGAGAGGTAGTGAGTATAGACATAGATGGAGAGGTAGTGAGTATAGACATAGATGGAGAGGTAGTGGGTATATATATAGATGGAGAGGTAGTGAGTATAGACATAGATGGAGAGGTAGTGAGTATATATATAGATGGAGAGGTAGTGAGTATATATATAGATGGAGAGTAGTGAGTATATATAGAGATGGAGAGGTAGTGAGTATATATAGAGATGGAGAGGTAGTGAGTATATATATAGATGGAGAGGTAGTGAGTATATATATAGATGGAGAGGTAGTGAGTATATATATAGATGGAGAGGTAGTGAGTATATATATAGATGGAGAGGTAGTGAGTATAGACATAGATGGAGAGGTAGTGAGTATATATATAGATGGAGAGGTAGTGAGTATATATATAGATGGAGAGGTAGTGAGTATATATATAGATGGAGAGGTAGTGAGTATAGACATAGATGGAGAGGTAGTGAGTATATATATAGATGGAGAGGTAGTGAGTATATATATAGATGGAGAGGTAGTGAGTATATATATAGATGGAGAGGTAGTGAGTATATATAGAGATGGAGAGGTAGTGAGTATATATAGAGATGGAGAGGTAGTGAGTATATATATAGATGGAGAGGTAGTGAGTATATATATAGATGGAGAGGTAGTGAGTATAGACATAGATGGAGAGGTAGTGAGTATAGACATAGATGGAGAGGTAGTGAGTATAGACATAGATGGAGAGGTAGTGAGTATAGACAGATGGAGAGGTAGTGAGTATAGACAGATGGAGAGGTAGTGAGTATAGATAGATGGAGAGGTAGTGAGTATATATATATAGATGGAGAGGTAGTGAGTATATATATAGATGGAGAGGTAGTGAGTATATATATAGATGGAGAGGTAGTGAGTATAGACATAGATGGAGAGGTAGTGAGTATATATATAGATGGAGAGGTAGTGAGTATATATATAGATGGAGAGGTAGTGAGTATATATATAGATGGAGAGGTAGTGAGTATATATATAGATGGAGAGGTAGTGAGTATATATAGATGGAGAGGTAGTGAGTATATATATATAGATGGAGAGGTAGTGAGTGTATATATATAGATGGAGAGGTAGTGAGTATAGACATAGATGGAGAGGTAGTGAGTATAGACATAGATGGAGAGGTAGTGAGTATAGACATAGATGGAGAGGTAGTGAGTATATATATAGATGGAGAGGTAGTGAGTATAGACATAGATGGAGAGGTAGTGAGTATAGACAGATGGAGAGGTAGTGAGTATATATATAGATGGAGAGGTAGTGAGTATATATATAGTTGGAGAGGTAGTGAGTATAGACATAGATGGAGAGGTAGTGAGTATAGACAGATGGAGAGGTAGTGAGTATATATATAGATGGAGAGGTAGTGAGTATATATATATAGATGGAGAGATAGTGAGTATATATATAGATGGAGAGGTAGTGAGTATATATATAGATGGAGAGGTAGTGAGTATAGACATAGATGGAGAGGTAGTGAGTATAGACATAGATGGAGAGGTAGTGAGTATAGACAGATGGAGAGGTAGTGAGTATAGACATAGATGGAGAGGTAGTGAGTATATATATAGATGGAGAGGTAGTGAGTATATATATAGATGGAGAGGTAGTGAGTATAGACATAGATGGAGAGGTAGTGAGTATAGACAGATGGAGAGGTAGTGAGTATAGACATAGATGGAGAGGTAGTGAGTATATATATAGATGGAGAGGTAGTGAGTATATATATAGATGGAGAGGTAGTGAGTATAGACATAGATGGAGAGGTAGTGAGTATATATATAGATGGAGAGGTAGTGAGTATATATATAGATGGAGAGGTAGTGAGTATAGACATAGATGGAGAGGTAGTGAGTATAGACAGATGGAGAGGTAGTGAGTATAGACATAGATGGAGAGGTAGTGAGTATAGACATAGATGGAGAGGTAGTGAGTATAGACAGATGGAGAGGTAGTGAGTATAGACAGATGGAGAGGTAGTGAGTATATATATAGATGGAGAGGTAGTGAGTATATATATAGATGGAGAGGTAGTGAGTATAGACATAGATGGAGAGGTAGTGAGTATAGACATAGATGGAGAGATAGTGAGTATAGACATAGATGGAGAGGTAGTGAGTATATATATAGATGGAGAGGTAGTGAGTATATATATAGATGGAGAGGTAGTGAGTATAGACATAGATGGAGAGGTAGTGAGTATAGACAGATGGAGAGGTAGTGAGTGTATATATATAGATGGAGAGGTAGTGAGTATAGACAGATGGAGAGGTAGTGAGTATAGACAGATGGAGAGGTAGTGAGTATAGACAGATGGAGAGGTAGTGAGTATAGACAGATGGAGAGGTAGTGAGTATATATATAGATGGAGAGGTAGTGAGTATAGACAGATGGAGAGGTAGTGAGTATAGACAGATGGAGAGGTAGTGAGTATATATATAGATGGAGAGGTAGTGAGTATATATATAGATGGAGAGGTAGTGAGTATATATATATAGATGGAGAGGTAGTGAGTATATATATAGATGGAGAGGTAGTGAGTATATATATAGATGGAGAGGTAGTGAGTATAGACATAGATGGAGAGGTAGTGAGTATAGACAGATGGAGAGGTAGTGAGTATATGCATAGATGGAGAGGTAGTGAGTATAGACATAGATGGAGAGGTAGTGAGTATATATATAGATGGAGAGGTAGTGAGTATATATATAGATGGAGAGGTAGTGAGTATAGACATAGATGGAGAGGTAGTGAGTATAGACATAGATGGAGAGGTAGTGAGTATATATAGAGATGGAGAGGTAGTGAGTATAGAAATAGATGGAGAGGTAGTGAGTATAGACATAGATGGAGAGGTAGTGAGTATATATATAGATGGAGAGGTAGTGAGTATAGACATAGATGGAGAGGTAGTGAGTATAGACATAGATGGAGAGGTAGTGAGTATAGACATAGATGGAGAGGTAGTGAGTATAGACATAGATGGAGAGGTAGTGAGTATAGACATAGATGGAGAGGTAGTGAGTATATATATAGATGGAGAGGTAGTGAGTATAGACATAGATGGAGAGGTAGTGAGTATATATATAGATGGAGAGGTAGTGAGTATATATATAGATGGAGAGGTAGTGAGTATAGACATAGATGGAGAGGTAGTGAGTATAGACATAGATGGAGAGGTAGTGAGTATAGACATAGATGGAGAGGTAGTGAGTATAGACATAGATGGAGAGGTATAGATGTTGTTGACAACCGTTGATGATGAATAAGTATTTGTGTTCCATACTGATGCCCACTCATCGTGAAGAGGGAAGTGTTCTGTGCTTTCTCTCTCTTTCTCTCTCTCTCTCTCTCTCTCTCTCTCTCTCTCTCTCTCTCTCTCTACTTCGCTCTCTTCTCATCTGTTCGTCCGGTTACCTGCTGTGCACTTTGTTCTCCAGTCTCTCTGTCTGTCAAAAACAAACACAGAAATTCCAACATATTTAGAGAGGTCTTTCAGTTTCAAATAATGAAAATGTTTACTCAGAAACATTTGATCATTCACTATGACAACTGGAGGATAGTTCTGGAGCCCAAGTGGTTGGCGTCAAACTGTTGTTTCCATGACGTCCTCTATTTCACCTCTTTGTCTTTTCTATGTCATTATTTTGCTCCATCCCTCATTCAGATCACAGTCCTGTACACCACACAGTTCAATACAAGTCTCTCTCTCTCTCTTTCTCTGTCTCTCTCTGTCTCTCTTTCTCTCACTCTCTCTCACCCCCCAACCCCCTCACATTCGCCCTGCCGTAATTGTAATTGTATTTCTCACCTTGTCACCACGGTCTGTCCAGCCTGAAGATCAGAGCTCTGATTTATTATGCACTGTTGGAGTATATACACACACACACACACACACACACACACACACACACACAGAGACACACACACACACACAGAGACACACACACACACAGAGACACACACACACACAGAGACACACACACACACACACACACACACACACACACACACACACACACACACACACACACACACACACACACACACACACACACACACACACACACACACACACACACACACACACACACACACACACAGACACAGACACAGACACAGACACAGACACAGACACAGACACAGACACAGACACAGACACAGACACACACACACACACAGCTTTTGTATGCCTGATCTTCAATAAATTCCTCTTCATCAACCTGTGTGAGTTTCGATTGTTTCATTCGCCATGTGGCATGGTAGGAGAGGGAGGAGAACAACGATGGATGGGCACTGAGTCACTGACCTCCATCTAGTCCTGTCCTTCTCCTCCGTTACTCATCCCCCGTTCCTCACACAGCTATTCATCTCACTCTCTGGATTGCCTGGCAAATGTTTGATCTGTCCATCCGTATATCGCTCTGCTACCCACATCCTCCCATACTGCTTGCTATACACAGGATGACGTTTATTTTCATCAGTCTTGTCCTGGAGGAGGAACTGAGCCATTTCTACTAAATGGGCCAGCTACAAAGTCTAAATTGTCTATATTTAAAAATCTATTTATGGTTGGGGTTAGGCATTAGGGTTAGCAGTATAGTTAAGGTTATGGTGTGACGAGGTTATGGTGTGATATCAGATGTGATGACTTGGTGGCTGTGCCAGCTAGTGACCACTCTGCAGAGCTTTCACCAGAACAAGACTCTAAACTGCTTGCTCAAGCCTACAGTCTGACCCAGGGGGACTGGGAACAGAAGTCGTACTGTGCATTTCTAACACACCGGCCCATGTTCTTCCTCAAGGCCCGCATTAGTAGCCAAATAAACCTTTTGCACAAAACATTTTTGGCCCTGGACTATCTATCTAGTCAAAGCATGAACATCAGCAAGAATCCCATTACAACACTTTAGTCCTACAGAACACACCCAACACTTTAGTCCTACAGAACATATCCAACACTTTAGAACTACAGAACACATCCAACACTTTAGAACTACAGAACATATCCAACACTTTAGAACTACAGAACATATCCAACACTTTAGAACTACAGAACATATCCAACACTTTAGAACTACAGAACATATCCAACACTTTAGAACTACAGAACATATCCAACACTTTAGAACTACAGAACATATCCAACACTTTAGAACTACAGAACATATCCAACACTTTAGAACTACAGAACATATCCAACACTTTAGAACTACAGAACATATCCAACACTTTAGAACTACAGAACATATCCAACACTTTAGGGCTACAGAACACATCCAACACTTTAGAGCTACAGAACATATCCAACACTTTAGAACTACAGAACATATCCAACACTTTAGAACTACAGAACACATCCAACACTTTAGAACTACAGAACACATCCAACACTTTAGAACTACAGAACATATCCAACACTTTAGAACTACAGAACATATCCAACACTTTAGAACTACAGAACATATCCAACACTTTAGAACTACAGAACACATCCAACACTTTAGAACTACAGAACACATCCAACACTTTAGAACTACAGAACACATCCAACACTTTAGAACTACAGAACACATCCAACACATTAGTCCTACAGAACATATCCAACACTTTAGAACTACAGAACACATCCAACACTTTAGAACTACAGAACACATCCAACACTTTAGAACTACAGAACACATCCAACACTTTAGAACTACAGAACACATCCAACACTTTAGGCCCACAGAACATATCCAACACTTTAGGCCTACAGAACACATCCAACACTTTAGGCCCACAGAACATATCCAAAACTTTAGTCCTAAAGAACACATCCAACACTTTAGAACTATAGAACACATCCAACACTTTAGGCCCACAGAACATATCCAAAACTTTAGTCCTAAAGAACACATCCAACACTTTAGAACTATAGAACACATCCAACACTTTAGAACTATAGAACACATCCAACACTTTAGAACTACAGAACATATCCAACACTTTAGAGCTACAGAACACATCCAACACTTTAGATCTACAGAACATATCCAACACTTTAGAACTACAGAACACATCCAACACTTTAGAACTACAGAACATATCCAACACTTTAGGCCCACAGAACATATCCAACACTTTAGGCCTACAGAACACATCCAACACTTTAGGCCCACAGAACATATCCAAAACTTTAGTCCTAAAGAACACATCCAACACTTTAGAACTATAGAACACATCCAACACTTTAGAACTACAGAACATATCCAACACTTTAGAACTACAGAACATATCCAACACTTTAGGGCTACAGAACATATCCAACACTTTAGAACTACAGAACACATCCAACATTTTAGAACTACAGAACACATCCAACACTTTAGAACTACAGAACACATCCAACACTTTAGAACTACAGAACACATCCAACACTTTAGAACTACAGAACACATCCAACATTTTAGAACTACAGAACACATCCAACACTTTAGAACTACAGAACACATCCAACACTTTAGAACTACAGAACACATCCAACACTTTAGAACTACAGAACACATCCAACACTTTAGAACTACAGAACACATCCAACACTTTAGAACTACAGAACACATCGAACACTTTAGAACTACAGAACACATCCAACACTTTAGAACTACAGAACACATCCAACACTTTAGAACTACAGAACACATCCAACACTTTAGAACTACAGAACACATCCAACACTTTAGAACTACAGAACACATTCAACACAACGCGTCATCTTCTGTCTTTTCTTGTCAGGTTTTTATTGCTCCACTGTTTTCCATCGACACAAATGCTGACCATTGCAATTTGGAAAGTCAATTCACCAAAACAAGCCCTTTGTGTTACTTTAGGCTACTGATCCTCGGCATAGTTGTAACGGTTTTCTTCCTGGGAAGGAGAGGAGGACCAAAATGCAGCGTGGTTATTTATAAACATCTTTAATGAAAGATTAAAACGTGAACACTATACAAAATAAAAAAATGTGGAAAAACCGAAACAGTCCTAACTGTTGCAAAACACAGAGACAGGAACAATCACCCACAAGATACCTTAAGAATATGGCTGCTTAAATATAGTTCCCAATCAGAGACAATAAACACCTGCCTCTGATTGAGAACCACTCCAGGCAACCATAGACCTACCTAGAACACTCAACTGAGCACAACCCCATACACTACAAAACCCCTAGACAAAACAAGACACATAAAACACCCATGTCACACCCTGGCCTAACCAACATACTAAAGAATACACAAAAGGTGCGGACTCCCGGCCACACACCTAAACCCATAGGGGAGGGTCTAGGTGGGCGTCTGTCCATGGTGGCGGCTCTGGCACGGGACGTGGACCCCACTCCAACACAGTCTTAGTCCACTTACTTAGCGTCCCTCACCGCCGACCTTGGCCTAGTAACCTTAACAAAGGGCCCCACTGGACTGAGGGGCAGCTCCGTACTGAGGGAGAGCTCGGGACTGAGGTAGCTCGGGAATGAGGGTAGCTCGGGACTGAGGGGTAGCTCGGGACTGAGGGTAGCTCAAGACTGAGGGGTAGCTGAAGACTGAGAGGTAGCTCAAGACTGATAGGTAGCTCAGGACTGATAGGTAGCCCAGGACTAAGAGATAGCTCAGGCAGGTTGATGGCTCTGGCAGATCCTGGCTGAATGGCGGCTCTGGCGGATCCTGGCTGAATGGCGGCTCTAGAGGATCCTGGCAGACTGGCGGCTCTGGCGGATTCTGGCAGACTGGCGGCTCTGGCGGATCCTGGCTGACTGGCGGCTCCTGGCTGACTGGTGGCTCTGGAAGATGCTGGCTGAGTGGTGGCTCTGGAAGATCCTGGCTGACTGGCAGCTCTGGTAGATCCTGGCTGACTGGCGGCTCTGGCTGCTCCATGCTGACTGGCGGCTCTGGCTGCTCCATGCTGGCTGGCGGCTCTGGCTGCTCCATGCTGACTGGCGGCTCTGGCGGCTCATGACAGACGGGAGACTCTGGCGGCTCATGACAGACGGGAGACTCTGGCGGCTCATGACAGACGGGAGACTCTGGCGGCTCATGACAGATGGGAGACTCTGGCGGCTCATGACAGACGGGCAGCTCAGGTGGCGCTGGAGAGGAGGAAGGCTCTGACAGCGCTGGACAGGCGAGGCGCACTGCAGGCCTGGTACATGGTGTCAGCACTGGTGGTACTGGGCCAAGGACACGCACAGGTGCGGGGAGCTGCCACCGGAGGGCTGGTGCGTGGCGGTGGTACTGGATAGACCGGACCGTGCATGCGCACTGGAGCTCTTGAGCACCGAGCCTGCCCAACCTTACCTGGTTGAATGCTCCAGGTTGCCCTGCCAGTGCGGCGAGGTGGAATAGCCCACACTGGGCTGTGCAGGCGAACCGGAGACACCATGCGTAAGGCTGGTGCCATGTACGCCCGGCCCAAGGAGACGCACTGGAGACCACATGCGTAGAGCCGGCTTCATGGCACCTGGCTCGATGCCCACTCTAGCCCGGCCGATACGAGGAGCTGGTATGTACCACACCGGGCTATGCACCCGCACTGGGGACACCGTGAGCTCCACAGCATAACACGGTGCCTGCCCGGTCTCTCTAGCGCCCCGGTAAGCACAGGAAGTTGGCGCAGGTCTCCTACCTGGCTTCGCCATACTCCCTGTGTGCCCCCCCCCCAAGAGATTTTGGGGCTGACTCTCGGGCTTCCTTGCCAGCCGTGTTCCCTCGTATCACCGGCTCCTCTATCCGGCTGCCTCCACCTGTTCCCATGTCCATTCCTCCTTGTGCTGCTCCTGCTGCCGCTGCCTGTCACCACGCCGCTTGGTCCTGTTGTGGTGGGTGATTCTGTAACAGTTTTCTTCCTGGGAAGGAGAGGAGGACCAAAATGCAGCGTGGTTATTTATAAACATCTTTAATGAAAGATGAAAATGTGAACACTATACAAAATAAGAAAACGTGGAAAAACCGAAACAGTCCTAACTGTTGCAAAACACAGAGACAGGAACAATCACCCACAAGATACCTAAAGAATATGGCTGCCAAAACATGGTTCCCAATTAGAGACGATAAACACCTGCCTCTGATTGAGAACCACTCCAGGCAACCATAGACCTACCTAGAACACTCAACTGAACACAACCCCATAGACTACAAAAACCCCTAGACAAAACAAGACACATAAATCACCCATGTCACACCCTGGTCTAACCAACATAATAAAGAAAACACAGAATACTAAGGCCAGGGCGTGACAATAGTGTCCATAAGCAGGCAGAGTTGGAGCCTCTGGGTATTACATAAGGAAGATTAAAGACTGGTTTTTCACTTCAAAAACATCTCCAGCTGTAAGCTGGGAGTTCGTTAGCCTATGTAACATTGTCCTTATCGTGTTTCATGAAAAGCTTTGAGAAGCTTCAGGCTTAACAAGAAAAGGGGTGTTCCTCCCTTCACACAGCGAACAAACCACCTCAGCAAGCGGGCTCTCCTCTCTTTGGCGAATGGCGGGAAAATGGAACCCCCTCCGTGAGGAGCCTGTGCTGAAAATGTATGTATTGTGTTGTGTTGAAAGGGCGCGGTTCAAACTGCACTGTGCTGATTCGGAGAGGCAAATCCATATTTACCGAATAGAGGAGTCAGTCAATGAAACAAGGATATTCTCTCTCCCCCCTCCCTCTATCTATCTATTTCCTTCTCTCTCCCCCTCCCTCTATCTATCTATTTCCTTCTCTCTCTCCCCCTCCCTCTATCTATCTATTTCCTTCTCTCTCCCCCTCCCTCTATCTATCTATTTCCTTCTCTCTCCCCCTCCCTCTATCTATTTCCTTCTCTCTCCCCTCCCTCTATCTATCTATTTCCTTCTCTCTCCCCCCTCCCTCTATCTATCTATTTCCTTCTCTCTCCCCCTCCCTCTATCTATCTATTTCCTTCTCTCTCCCCCTCCCTCTATCTATCTATTTCCTTCTCTCTCCCCCCTCCCTCTATCTTTCTATTTCCTTCTCTCTCCCCCCTCCCTCTATCTATCTATTTCCTTCTCTCTCCCCCTCCCTCTATCTATCTATTTCCTTCTCTCTCCCCCTCCCTCTATCTATCTATTTCCTTCTCTCTCCCCCTCCCTCTATCTATCTATTTCCTTCTCTCTCCCCCTCCCTCTATCTATCTATTTCCTTCTCTCTCCCCCTCCCTCTATCTATCTATTTCCTTCTCTCTCCCCCTCCCTCTATCTATCTATTTCCTTCTCTCTCCCCCTCCCTCTATCTATCTATTTCCTTCTCTCTCCCCCCCTCCCTCTATCTATCTATTTCCTTCTCTCTCCCCCTCCCTCTATCTATCTATTTCCTTCTCTCTCCCCCTCCCTCTATCTATCTATTTCCTTCTCTCTCCCCCTCCCTCTATCTATCTATTTCCTTCTCTCTCCCCCTCCCTCTATCTATCTATTTCCTTCTCTCTCCCCCTCCCTCTATCTATCTATTTCCTTCTCTCTCCCCTCCCTCTATCTATCTATTTCCTTCTCTCTCCCCCTCCCTCTATCTATCTATTTCCTTCTCTCTCCCCCTCCCTCTATCTATCTATTTCCTTCTCTCTCCCCCCTCCCTCTATCTATCTATTTCCTTCTCTCTCTCCACGTGGTTTTCTTAACCACCAAGGCGAGATAGAATAAATGAGCTTCAGGCAATCTACAAATTAGCCTCCATCCGTCTCAGCCTTGGCAGTTTGTGCGTTTGAAGTCAGGAACGGCATAACGGGGTGAAAGCATTGCTTCCAACTGTGAGTCACCATCATCATAAGCCACAGCGCGAGATGCTTGACAGAGGGTTCAGGCCGTAATCAATATCATCTCAACCCTCAACGATACTGTGAAGCACGAGACCCTCAGGATGAATACAGAACGGTGCTCTGAGCTTGTGTGATTGTTGTGGGTTAAAGGGGTTCACATGGGTGTGACATGGGCTCATCAGGCAATATGGGGGATACATTACAGAACAATTATACTGTATGCATCATGAAAGCCTGTGTGTGTGTGTGTGTGTGTGTGTGTGTGTGTGTGTGTGTGTGTGTGTGTGTGTGTGTGTGTGTGTGTGTGTGTGTGTGTGTGTGTGTGTGTGTGTGTGTGTGTGTGTGTGTGTGTGTGTGTGTGTGTGCGTGTGCGTGTGTGTGTGTGTGTGTGTGTAAGCCTCCAAATGGATTACCATGCTTCATCCATGAACCCATGCATGATTATAGTGATGTGATTATGTAGGGTGAGCGTAACAAAACATATCATTTCCACTCCAACACCATTGTCATTTGTGTGTGTGTGTGTGTAGGGGGGGGTGTATGTGTGAGAGAGAAGGAGAAATGAATCAATATGAGAAACAGTTATGATGCTATAACAAAGGAGAGACATACAGGATGAGGGCTAGATGTTTGTGGGTTCACCAGAAGCGATGCGGATGTCTGCCAGCGCGGGTCTGATTTAATCGAGGCCTTAACCAGTGCAACGCTGCCTTGTGTGCTGATGGTCTAAAGGCAGCGGCATTCAGCCGCTGTCATGCCCAGCAAGCCTAAAAAAACATTTGCATATGAATTACATGCAGTGATGTGTGTAAGAGGGAGAGAGGGAGTGGGAGAGGGAGAGGGAGAGAGGGAGTGGGAGAGAGAGAGAGAGAGAGAATCAAATCAGAAACTGTATTGTCTAATGGCCTCGTCAAGGAGAAGTGATCTTGAGTAACTGAAATAAATGACAGACAAAATAGAAGAATAACATTGGTCCCTAACTCTCTCTCTCTTTCACTCTCTTACTCTCTCGCTCTCTCTATCAATCTCTTACTCTCTTACTCTCTCTCTCTTTCACTCTCTCACTCTCTCTCTCTCACTCTCTCTCTCTCCCTTTCACTCTCTTTCTCTCTCTCTCTCTATTTCACTCTATTTCACTCTCTTTCTCTCTCTCTCTCTCTTTCTCTCACACTCTCTCTCTCTCTCGCTCTCTTTCACTCTCTTTCACTCTCCCTTTCACTCTCCCTTTCACTCTCCCTTTCACTCTCTCTCTCTCTCTCTCTCTCTCTCTCTCTCTCTCTCTCTCTCTCTCCCCTCTCTCTCTCTCTCTCTCTCTCTCTCTCTCTCTCTCTCTCTCTCTCTCTCTCTCTCTCTCTCTCTCTCTCTCTCTCTCTCTCTCTCTCTCTCTCTCTCTCTCAGGCACGCACACACACGCCAACAAAAAACTCCTCCAACATTTTGTCCATAAACTTTTACCCAGATCAATTAGCCTGGCTAACCCAGCGGTGTGATGTGATTTATTAGGATCCCCATTAGCCGACGGCGATAGCGACAGCTCTTACTGGGGTCTGACATAAAACGAAAAAGAGATTAAAGACAAAAGACTACAATTTACATACATTTAAAAACATGAACATGTAGTGTGCATCTATCAGTTTCACAGACATGTGAGTACATACGTACGACAAGTAGGTCACATGGGGGAGAGGCGTTGTGCCGTGAGGTGTTGCTGTATTTGTTTATTGAAACCAGGTTTGTTGTTCACTAGCTCTGTATAAGATGGAAGGGAGCTCCAGGCACTCCTGGCTCTCTATAATACTGTATGTTTCCTTGAATTTGTTCTGGGCCTGGGAACTGTGAAAAGACCCCTGGTGGTATGCCGGGTAAGGTAAGTGTGTGTGCCAGTGCTGTGTGTAAGTGGACTATGCAAACAATTTGGAATTTTCCAACAAATTATTGTTTCTTATAGAAACAGGAAGTGACTCAGTCAGTCTCTCCTCAACTCTTAGCTAAGAGAGACTGGCAGCATAGTATTAATATTAGCCCTCTGATTAGGTCCTATGATTGAGTGTCGTCTGGCCCAGGGGTTTGAAGGTGAATGGAAAGGCACTGGAGCGACGAACCGTCCGTGCTGTCTCTGCCTGGCCGGTTCCCCTCTATCCACTGGGATTCTCTCTCCACTGGGATTCTCTGCCTCTAACCCTATTACGGGGGCTGATAATTACTTACTGGTGGTCTTCCATGCTGTCGCTAGGAGGGGTGATTCACTTGAGTGGGTTGAGTCACTGATGTGATGTTCCTGTCCGGGTTGGCACCCCCCTCGTGGTCGTACCGTGGGGGAGATCTTTGTGGGCTATACTCAGCCTTGTCTCAGGGTAGTAAGTTGGTGGTTTGAAGATAACCCTCTAGTGGTGTGGGGGCTGTACTTTGGCAAAGTGGGCGTCGGAAAGGGTATCGTCGGACGGGGCCACAGTGTCTCCCGACCCCTCCTGTCTCAGCCTCCAGTATTTATGCTGCAGTAGTTTATGTGTCGGGGGCTAGGGTCAGTTTGTTATATCTGGAGGTCCCCTCCTGTCTCAGCCTCCAGTATTTATGCTGCAGTAGTTTATGTGTCGGGGGCTAGGGTCAGTTTGTTATATCTGGAGGACCCCTCCTGTCTCAGCCTCCAGTATTTATGCTGCAGTAGTTTATGTGTCGGGGGCAAGAGTCAGTTTGTTATATCTGGAGGTCTTCTCCTGTCTTATCCGGTGTCCTGTGTGAATTTAAGTCTGCTCTCTCTAATTCTCTCTCTCTCTCTTCCTCTCTTCCTCTCTTCTCTCAGAGGACCTGAGCCCTAGGACCATGCCTCGGGACTACCTCCTTGCTGTCACCCAGTCCACCTGGTCGTGCTGCTGCTTCAGTTTCAACTGTTCTGCCTGCTATGGAACCCTGACCTGTTCACCGGACGTGCTACCTGTCACAGACCTGCTGTTTTCGACTCTCTCTCTCTACCGCAGCTGCTGTCTCTAACTCAGAATGATCGGCTATGAAAAGCCAATTGACATTTACTCCTGAGGTGTTGACCTGTTGCACCCTCTACAACCACTGTGATTATTATTATTTGACCCTGCTGGTCATTTATGAACATTTGAACATCTTGGCCATGTTCTGTTATAATCTCCACCCGGCACAGCCAGAAGAGGACTGGCCACCCCACATAGCCTGGTTCCTCTCTAGGTTTCTTCATAGGTTTTGGCCTTTCTAGGGAGTTTTTCCTAGCCACCGTGCTTCTACATGTGTCTTGCTTGCTGTTTGGGGTTTTAGGCTGGGTTTCTGTACAGCACTTTGAGATATCAGCTGATGTAAGAAGGGCTTTATAAATACATTTGATTGATTACAATGAAGAGCAAGACATGTTGCTCTGTTCTGAGCCACCTGCAGTTAACTAGGTCTTTCTTTGCAGCCCTTGACCACATGACTGGACACTAATCACAATGAGATAAAACTGGAGCCTGCAGGACTTGCAGTGTGATGTCAAACAAGCAGAGCATCTCTTTATTACCAACAGACGTCTCCATCTTTACATCTATTGAATATATATGTTTTGACCATGACAGTTTACAATCTAAGGTAACGGCAAGTAATTTAGTCTCCTCAACTTGTTCAACATCCACACCCTTCATTACCTGATTCACCTGAGGTCGTTACCTTAGGGAAGGATTTGTACAAAATACAACGCTCTTAATTTTAGAGATGTTCAGGACCAGTTTATTACTGGCCACTCATTCCAGAACTGTAAGAAGAATCGTAAAGTGTCTGAATCTAAAATCTAAATTCCGTTCTACATTCCAGAGGGCGGCAGCGGCTCGAAGATAAAACGCTAGCCTATACTCAGTCCCGTTTCTCACAAATTAGCTTTCGGTAACGGGCCGTGGTGAACATTAGCGTTTGCTGTCACCGTGGAAATCCGGTGTGGTAGAACAAAGTCACGTCAAGCCCGGTTTGCTCATCTAGCCGTTAAATAAAACCCATTTGTCTCACTTATTGCCATGACGCCTCCTACTCAACGATAACAAATGTTGCACAACAAATACATTTTTTCCCCACGGCACTTAATATAACCATTAGTTACTCCAGTGGCTCTGTGTAGACACAACAAAACAACTTTCTAGCGTATTGTGCTGTAATGTGCTTTGGCGCATGGGGCAGATTGAACAAAAGCAAGAGGCTAGATTTAATTCTTTACTTTCATTACCAATAAAGGCATAAGGTTGTCAGCCAACATAACCATGTCTAATACCCAATATTATGACTGTCCCTCACATACAATTGTGCATGAACATACATTGGAATTGGTGGGGCAGATGGCTATGTGCTCTTGGGGGGAAGATGGTGGGGCAGATGGCTATGTGCTCTTGGGGGAAGATGGTGGGGCAGATGGCTATGTGCTCTTGGGGAGGAAGATGGTGGGGCAGATGGCTATGTGCTCTTGGGGGAAGATGGTGGGGCAGATGGCTATGTGCTCTTGGGGGGAAGATGGTGGGGCAGATGGCTATGTGCTCTTGGGGGGGAAGATGGTGGGGCAGATGGCTATGTGCTCTTGGGGGAAGATGGTGGGGCAGATGGCTATGTGCTCTTGGGGGGAAGATGGTGGGGCAGATGGCTATGTGCTCTTGGGGGGAAGATGGTGGGGCAGATGGCTATGTGCTCTTGGGGGGGAAGATGGTGGGGCAGATCTTGGGGAGAAGAGATCTTCTCTTGGGGAGAAGTCAACTACATGTTGTTCAACTAGTAACTACATTTGGTTATAGCTTGGTGGTAGTTGAACGAAATTCAAATCTAAGTAGTGTTTTCAGTAGTTAATTAAGCAATATACCACTGCTAAGGGCTGTTCTTACCCACGACACAAGGCAGATATTGGCCATATACCACAAACCCCAGAGGTGCAAAAATAAAATATGTGTGAGCTAGGGAATAATGTTGTTTATGTTTCAGCATAAGACCTGCCTAAGAACAGTTTTTGTGTTTAATAGATTATGGGAACATTTGACCCCAGAGGGATTTGTTCTTGCAATTTGTAATCTATGACATTTCAGATTTAGATATGACAATTTTTCAAGAAGTAGTTTGGATGTAAACTACTTTTTCAAAGTCACTTAAGATAAGTATGTCATATTTAGTTATTAAGGGTAGATTTAGTGAATCTTAACTTTTTCCAGTGGGAAGTAGCCTATTTTGTAGCTTGGTAAAAAAAAAAATCAGAGTAGCTTCTCCAACACTGTGTCCTGGGATTCCATCACGCTTGATTCAGCACCATGGAGAGCCCCCCACACACACACACCTTCTGACCACACTTTTCGATCGATAGGGTGCAAGGACAGGTCAGAGGAGCAATAGAGAGTACAAGGTCCTGCAATAGCCTAAACTCAATACGAAACAGCGACTGAAAAGGGCAACACATCCACACACACTCAACATTATTTGGTTTCCTTGGAGCGCGACTGAGCTATGCGCTGACTTCTCCTTGCTGGTGTACTGCTTCCATCTAGCGGTGGAATATGGTACTACAACATTTAGAGAACAGTAATTTTGTTATCTGATTGAGCACCCTACAATTATGCGGAACAGCAAGTCTGAACAAAACCAGCAGTTCACTTCCGAGTGTAGGTCTGGCTCCCTCCCCTCACACACACCCTCCTGAAAGGTATCGGAGAGAGAGGCTCAACCAACAACAAGTTGTGACAAATCCTTTTTTAAATCAAGGACAGGGAGTTTCTCACACAAAACTCAGGTTGGGCGGTGAGAACCATGCAAGTGTTTCACTGAATGGACCGAACGGAAGAATCGATTTGAGTGGAAGTTTATTTTTCTTCTTCTTTCAGTTGAGCCTGGCATACCTCATCCTCTCGTGTCTAACGTGTTTAAAGGATTGGAAATGCCTGGGAACGAGAGAGTTTCTCGTCTCTTGAAAGAGATCATTCAAAAGCCAGGGAACGACGCGTGCGCAGACTGTGGTGCGCCTGGTAAGTTGAAATGTGATGCTGATGTTATAACTTTGCTGCAAAGAACCTTCTAGCCTAGACGTTCTAGATGAGAGGGGTGGGAGTTGGCATGCAACAGGTCCTGACATGTATAGGTAGAAAAATACCTTCAGCCTATTTTAGGTCTATTTGAGTTGCTCTGGGAATGTTAGGAGCAGAATAGGTCTACTTGCATTTTAAATCGACTTTTCATTTGTAACCTAACGGTGAACCAGAATCTGGCTTTACACGACACGTTGGTTCAGAAATGTAAGGACGTTGTTTCCAAAAGTATGTATTTATGTGGGCTTCAGTCTGCAACGTGGTCTCGGAGCATTT
>NW_025746754.1:0-89782 GCF_021184085.1 Oncorhynchus gorbuscha
GGTCCAATTGCTGCAAGGAAACCACTACTAAAGGACACCAATAAGAAGAAGAGACTTGCTTGGGCCAAGAAACACGAGCAATGGACATTAGACCGGTGGATATCTGTCCTCTGGTCTGATGAGTCCAAATTTGAGATTTTTGGATCCGAGCGTCATGTCTTTGTGAGACGAGGAGTAGATGAACAGATTATCTCCGCATGTGTGGTTCCCACCGTGAAGCATGGAGGAGGAGATGTGATGGTGTGCGGGTGCTTTGCTGTTGACAATGTCATTGATTTATTTATTCAAGTCACACTTAACCAGCATGGCTTCCATACCATTCTACAGCTATATGCCATCCCATCTGGTTTGGGCTTAGTCCCACTGTTATTTGATTTTCAACAGGACAATGACCCAACACACCTCCAGGCTGTGTAAGAGGTATTTGACCAAGAAGGAGAGTAATGGAGTGCTGCATCAGATGACCTGGCCTACACAATCCCCCAACCTCAACCAAATCAAGAGGGTTTGGGATGAGTTGGATCGCAGAGGTGAAGGGAAAGCGGCCTACAAGTTCTCAGCATATGTGGGAACGCCTACAAGACTGTTGGAAAAGGATTCCAGGTGAAGCTGTTTGAGAGAAAGCAAGGGTGGCAACTTTTGAAGAATAAAATATATATTTTGATTTAACACTTGTGGTTACTACATTCCAACACTCGTGGTTACTACATGATTCCATATGTTTTTTAATAATTTTGATGTCTTTATTATTCTACAATGTAGAAAATAGTAAAAAATAAAGAAAAGCCCTTGAATGAGTAGGTGAGTCCAAACTTTTGACTGGTTCTGTACATTAAATTCCCTGACAACAGCTCCAGTGGACATTCCTGCAATCAGCATGCCAATAAATAAAAAATAAATAAAAAATAATTCCCCGCTCCCTCAGAGATCTGTGGCATTGTTGTGTGAACAAACTGCACATTTTCGATGTAGCCTTTTATTATCCCCAGCACAAGGTGCACCTGTGTAATAAGCAAGCTGTTCAATCAGCTTCTTGATATGCCTCACCTGTCAGGTGGATGGATTATCTTGGCAAAGAATACATGTTGACTAACAGGGATGTAAAAAATTCTGCAATATTTTTTGTTCAGCTCATGAAACATCCAACACTTTACATGTTGCGTTTATATTTTTGTTTTTTGTTGTTACTATCAGTTTTTGGAACATTTATCCAAAATATGACATCAGCGATAATCAAAATGTTGAAAATCTGTGAATGTCTAAATAAGAAATTGGTCCATTTAAACAGCAATGTGTCGAACCCTTTCAACAACGGGGAGATGTTACTGATGTGCTTTGTATCTGCAAAAAACAAGTTTTGGACTTCCACACAAAATTACTTCTTTAGTTATTTTATGTTTAAGGAAGTGTGTAGGTCACATTCTGTATCATACAGCTATGAAATTATATATTTAGAACCACCTGTTCAATTGGAATCCAGCGACGTTGTGTCTTCAGTGTCCTAGAACTGTCTAGTTTTTGTGTTCTGACTTGTAAAACAGGATGAATAAGTAATGTAAACATAGCAGTAATTACCAGGAAGCTCTACATTTGTTTTAAAATCACACTAAGATTGTTAAAACTGGCCTCGGGTTATTGAGAGATCTGATTTAGGATTTCCCCTCGTAGCAAGGTTGTTTTATCATGTGGTTTCATTCGGTCTCTATTTAAAAATAACACTGTCTTTGGCAGGAGAAAGGCCAGACTCAGAGGAACCAGAGCCAGGGACGTCCAAACTAGCAAGACGACACCAGTGCTCCCACTGTGAAAAGAGTTTTAAACAGAAAGCACAACTGAAAAAACATAAGAGAATACACACAGGGAGAAGCCTTACCACTGTTCCCAGTGTGGAAAGGGTTTCAACCAGTCAGGGATGCTGAAACAACATGAGAGAATACACACAGGAGAGAAGCCTTACCACTGTTCCCAGTGTGGAAAGAGTTTCAACCAGTCACCTGAAACTCATGAGAGAATACACACATTAGAGAAGCCTTACCACTGCTCCCAATGTGGAAAGTGTTTCAACCATTCGGGGGATCTGAAACGGCATGAGAGAATACACACGGGAGAGAAGCCTTACCACTGCTCCCAATGTGGAAAGAGTTTCGGCCGTTCGGGGGAGCTGAAACGACACGAGAGAATACACACAGGAGAGAAGCCTTACCACTGCTCCCAATGTGGAAAGTGTTTCACCCGGTCGGGGAAGCTGAATGAACATGAGAGAATACACACAGGAGAGAAGCCTTACCACTGCTCCCAATGTGGAAAGTGTTTCAGCCCGGTCAGGGAAGCTGAAACAACATGAGAGAATACACACAGGAGAGAAGCCTTACCACTGCTCCCAATGTGGAAAGTGTTTCGCCCGGTCGGGGATGCTGAAACAACATGAGAGAATACACACAGGAGAGAAGCCTTACCACTGCTCCCAATGTGGAAAGTGTTTCAACCATTCAGGGACGCTGAAACAGCATGAGAGAATACACACAGGAGAGAAGCCTTACCACTGCTCCCAATGTGGAAAGTGTTTCAACCATTCAGGGGAAACTGAAACGACATGAGAGAATACACACAGGGCAGAAGCCTTACTACTCCTCCCAGGGTGCAAAGCTTTTGCCCATTTAGGAAGCCTGAAAGAACACATTAGACTGCACACAGAGGAGACGGCTTAGAAAAGCTCAGACTGTGGGAAAACATATTACTCATAACAGTGATTTAAACGTCATTAGAGAATCCACACAGGAGAGAGAAATTACTTCTCTTAGCGTGTATGTTGATATTTCACATCACATTGACTTAAAATTCATCAGAGAACATACACAGTGCTCCCGTTGTCTTATATTGTTGACTGACAATGTGTTTACCTGTCTTTACCATATGAAATTAAATGGTACAGGGTATACTCAAACATATATTTGTTTGTTTTTATTAGAAAACATGAATTGAATATGGAGTCTGTCAGTTTGAATATAAAGAAGATCAGGTTCCTTCTTTTAAACTGTCCTTTTTTTAAACTCTTTGTGTGTTTATCTGGGTGTGTCATTCCTCCAGCACTACAGATAATCAAGTGATATTTGGATGTGATGCATTTGTTCCATTGTTGACATTTGCATTGTTGGCCCACTGATGATTCAATGAATGTTCAGACTCTGTAATGGAAAATGTTAATTGAACATAACTGAGTATGTGACTAACTTTGTGAAACTGTCCTATTATAATAGTGAGCCAAAGATCCACTGTCACACACTCGACCATGAAAATGTTCAGACTCTGTAATGGAAAATGTTAATTGTTTGTGTGTCCACATAACTGAGTATGTGACTAACCTTGTGAAACTGTCCTATTATAAGCTCCTGTTCTTGGGAGGATCATCCTGTGTTGCAAACCAATTTGCACCTGTGTCCTTGTATGAATAAAGTCCCTCCCAGGAACAGGAAACTATAAAGATATGTGCTAATCACTCAATGCTTCAGGAATTCAGACTGTCTCCACTGCGCTGTGTAACTCTGTTATTCTCTCTGAGCTCAGAAATAAAAAATCTTGGTTTGACTTGGACTCCAGCAGATCCTTAGTTTATAATATCCACCACAACTCTCCCAAGGATTGCTGTTTATTATTGTCTCAATGAAGAGTTCCTCTTTCGACTTTCCTGGGGGCATTTACAAGCCTCCCACTGGTTGAATAAACGTTGTTACCCGAATGATGAGATTATTGTTTTATTTGTCAAATGGCAACCAAGAATCGATCATCATGTCACCAGAATAAGACCATCAAAATGTATTGGAAAGGAGCATCAAGCTCATCACGTGCACTTTCACCACCCTGTGAAGTTCATAACTTATTTCATCTGTAGCCTAATAAACTACATGGGAGGACCACATAACATATTATCATGTGACTCCAAGTTAACTAATATATGATGGTTATTATATAAATAATAACAAGTAGTTCTATATGATGTCATAATACACCCCTCTGATAGTGATACATTTGCTCCATTGTTTCCATGTCAGTTGGTTTCCCACTCTGATGATTTATATCTGACAGAGGGGCTTTAACTGAATAGTATGGTGACATCTTAGTGTGTCTTGAAGTAAATAGGATTATTAATCATAAACTCCTATAGCAACAATACAATGCAGCTTTGACATCAAGAAGAGAATGGGCTGATGGGTGGTGGTGCTACTCTATAGGTAAGGCTGTTCAATATGAATGTTCAATACACACAATAGAAATGTGTTAGCAGTTAACTTTGCTGCTATATATAGTTTGATTAACCACATTTCCATCCAAAGTTTATATGCCAGTAAAGTCATACCGTACAAAAAACTCACGACAGCTGTGATGGAAACAGGAAGTTGTGATCGGTGGTGGTTTACACTCTATAGGTAAGGCTTTACAGTCAATGATGAATGTTCAATTCTCACAATAGGTTGATCAGTAGCCAGTTAGTCAGCTGTACAGTCCAATATGAATGTTCAATTCTCACAATCATAATTGGAGAAGTCCGTCTCCTGTCCAAGTTAATACTTGGTGGAAGCCATTACAGTTTCATTAAGATTCCACCAACTTTGTGCAAAATACATCCATCGTTTTTGTCAAAAGTGCTCATTGGTGGACAGCGATATTTAAACCAGATGTTTTTATTCAGTACATTTAAGTCAGGACTGAGATCAGACCACTTAGGAACACTCAACAAGTCTTGGAAAACCATTCTGGTGTGTCTTTTTCATAGAAAATGGTGTAATTCCAGAAACATAAAACCCTATCCCAGCCCTCCAGGCCTGGTGGTGGCAGCAGTGTAAACATCTGTGTAATTGTCCTTCAGAAAAATTAAACAATGTCCCAGGGTTATGTTTTCAGAAGACTGAGGTGGGTTTTAACTTTTTACCTGGGCTTTGCTTGTGAAACTGTCCTATTATAATCTCCTGTTCTTGGGACTATCATCCTGTGTTGCAAACCAATTTGCACCTGTGTCCTTGTATGAATAAAGTCCCTCCCAGGAACAGGAAACTATAAAGATATGTGCTCATCACCCAATGCTTCAGGAATTCAGACTGTCTACACTGCACTGTGTAACTCTGTTAGTCTCTCTGAACTCAGAAATAAAGAGTCTTGGTTTGACTTGGACTCCAGCAGATACTTATTTTATAACATCCACCACAATTCTCCCAAGGATTGCTGTTTATCATTGTCTCAATGAAGAGTTCCTCTTTCGACTTTCCTGGGGGCATTTACAAACCTCCCACTGGTTGAATAAACGTTGTTACCCGAATGATGAGATTATTATGGGTGAGAGCAATTTTCTTTTTGTCAAATGGCAACCAAGCATCGGTCATCATGTCACCAGATTAAGACCCTCAAAATGTATTGGAATTGAGCATCAAGCTCATCACATGCACTTTCACCACCCTGTGAAGTTCATAACTTATTTCATCTGTAGCCTAATAAACTACATGGTTCTCCAAGTTTTAGAGGGAGGACCACACAACATATCATCACGTGACTCCAAGTTAACTAAGACATGATGGTTATTATATAAATATTTGTACATAAAGGAGTTTCCATCGCCATTTCTCACTAAAACGTTTTTACTGACACAACCCACCATGTCAAACGAACTAACATATCGTCTGTCGCCATTTATAAAAATATTCAGGCATATTCTGTTTCTGTCATTACTTCTGAAATGGTTGGATCAATATCCACCTTCATGATATGGATGAAGCCTGATTTGGAATGTCTGAGTAGTTCTATCTGATGTCATAATACACCCCTCTGATAGTGATACATTTGTTACTTACCCCTGACCAGCTGAATGCAGGTGGGCTCTCCTGTCAACATGGGGCTCCTACTGCAGGTAGCCTAGCGGTTAACAGTGTTGGGCCAGTAACTGAAAGATCCCTGGTTTGAATCCCAGAGAGGACTAGGTGGAAAATCTGTCAATGTGCCCTTGAGGGCTGCAACAGGAGCCTCATGTTGACAGGAGAGCCCACCTGCACTCAGCTGGCCAGGTGTCTTAACAGGAACAAGCTTGGCACACCTGTATTTTTTCCCATTCTTCTCTGCAGATCCTCTCAACCTCTGTCAGGTTGGATGGGGAGCGTCACTGCACAGCTATTTTCAGGTCTCTCCAGAGATGTTCGATCGGGTTCAAGTCCAGGCTCTGGCTGGGCCACACAAGGACATTCAGAGACTTGTCCCGAAGCCACTTCTGCATTGTCCTTTGTCTGTGTGCTTAGGGTTGTTGTTCTGTTGGAAAGTGAACCTTTGCCCCAGTCTGAGGTCCTGAGTGCTCTGGAGCAGATTTTCATCAATTATCTCTCTGTACTTTATTTTTATTTTATTTATTTATTATTGAACCTTTATTTAACTTGGCAAGTCAGTTAAGAACAAATTCTTATTTACAACGGCGGCCAACCAAAAGGCAAAAGGCCTCCTACGGTGGCTGGGATTCAAAACAAGGATACATCCCTAACCAAGGCCCTTCTTCAGTGGGTTCTTCCTTGCTGAGCGTCCTTTCAGGTTATGTTGATATAGGACTCATTTTTACTATGGATATAGATATTTTTGTACCTGTTTCCTCCAGCATCTTCACAAGGTCCTTTGCTGTTGTTCTGGGACTGGTTTGCACTTTTCGCACCAACGTATGTTGATCTCTAGGAGACAGAACAAGTCTCCTTCCTGAGCGGTATGACGGCTGTGTGGTCCCATGGTGTTTATACTTGCATATACTATAGTTTGTCAACAAGATATTTGTGGAGTGGTTGAAAACCGAGTTTTAATGACTCCAACCTAAGTGTATGTAAACATCCCTTGTATAGCCTCCACTCTGTACTGGTACCCCTGTATATAGTCTCCACATTGACTCTGTACTGGTACCCCTGTATATAGCCTCCATATTGACTCTGTACTGGTACCTCCTGTATATAGCCTCCACATTGACTCTGTACTGGTATCTCATGTATATAGCCTCCAGATTAACTCTGTACTGGTACCTCCTGTATACAGCCTCCACATTAACTCTGTACTGGTACCCCATTGACTCTGTACTGTATATAGCCTCCACATTGACTCTGTACCCCCTGGTACCTTGACTCCTGGTACCCCCTGTATATAGCCTCCACATTGACTCTGTACTGGTACCTCCTGTATATAGCCTCCACATTGACTCTGTACTGGTACCCCTGTATATAGCCTCCACATTGACTCTGTACTGGTACCCCTGTATATAGCCTCCACATTGACTCTGTACTGGTACCCCCTGTATATAGCCTCCACATTGACTCTGTACTGGTACCCGTGTATATAGCCTCCACATTGACTCTGTACTGGTATCTCCTGTATATAGCCTCCACATTAACTCTGTACTGGTACCTCCTGTATACAGCCTCCACATTAACTCTGTACTGGTACCTCCTGTATATAGCCTCCACATTAACTCTGTACTGGTACCTCCTGTATATAGCCTCCAGATTAACTCTGTACTGGTACCTCCTGTATATAGCCTCCACATTAACTCTGTACTGGTACCTCCTGTATATAGCCTCCACATTAACTCTGTACTGATATATCCTGTATATTGCTTCCACTTTGACTCTGTACTGGTACCTCCTGTATATAGCCTCCACATTGACTCTGTACTGGTACCTCCTGTATTTAGCCTCCACATTAACTCTGTACTGGTACCTCCTGTATATAGCCTCCACACTGACTCTGTACTGGTACCTCCTGTATATAGCCTCCACATTGACTCTGTACTGGTACCTCCTGTATATAGCCTCCACATTGACTCTGTACTGGTACCTCCTGTATTTAGCCTCCACATTGACTCTGTACTGGTACCTCCTGTATATAGCCTCCACATTAACTCTGTACTGGTACCTCCTGTATTTAGCCTCCACATTGACTCTGTACTGGTACCCCCTGTATATAGCCTCCACATTGACTCTGTACTGGTACCTCCTGTATATAGCCTCCACATTGACTCTGTACTGGTACCTCCTGTATATAGCCTCCACATTGACTCTGTACTGGTACCTCCTGTATTTAGCCTCCACATTGACTCTGTACTGGTACCTCCTGTATATAGCCTCCACATTGACTCTGTACTTCCTGTATTTTGCCTCGTTATTGTTTCTTTATTGTTACTTTTTTTATTTAGGAAATATTTTCTTAATCCTTATTTTTCTTAACTACATTGTTGGTTAAGGGCTTGTCAGTAAGCATCAGTGAAATACGGAACCATTCAGTGTTTCATCTAAAGGGTGGCATCCCTAAATCTAAATATTCTTGTTACATTGCACAACCTTCAATGTCATAATTACTTAAAGTCCTGGCAAATTAGTTCGCAATGAGCCAGGCTGCCCAAACTGTTGCATCTACCCTGACTCTGCGTGCAATGAATGCAAGTAGTTATAACTAGTGATTATGATTGATTGATTATTCTTTATAAGAAGTTTAATGCTAGCTAGCAATTTAACTTGGCTTCTACTACATTCGTGTAACAGGCAGGCTCCTCATGGAGTGCAATGAGAGGCAGGTGGTTAGAGCGTTGGACTAGTTAACTGTAAGGTTGCAAGTTTGGATCCCCCGAGCTGACAAGGTGAAATTCTAGCGTTCTACCCCTGGACAAGGCAGTTAACCCACCGTTCCTAGGCCGTCATTGAAAATAAGAATGTGTTCTTAACTGACTTGCCTAGTTAAATAAAGATTAAATAAAGGTGTAAAAAATAAATGTTATAAAAACTTGAAATCGGCCCTAATTAATCGGCCTACGTCTAATATGAAGTATGTCAGTTTCAATGTTACGGTCTTTGATTCAATTATATTTTTGAAACTCAGGCTGTGTGTGTTTATCTGCGTCATTCCTTGATCATTCCTTGTGGTCCTGTAGCTCAGTTGGTAGAGTATAGTGCTTGTTAAACCAGGGTAGTGGGTTTGATTCCTGGGACCATCCATATGTAAAGTGTTTGCAAACATGACTGCAAATCCCTTCGGATAAAAGTGTCTGCTAAATGGCAGATATATCCACTGATTATACCAAACATTTCGAACACCTTCCTAATATGGAGTTGGACCCTCCCCTTTCTCCCTAAGAATAGCCTCAATTCGTCGGGGCATGGACTCTACAAGGTGTCGAAAGCTTTCCACAGGGATGCTGGCACATGTTGACTCCAATGCTTCCTTTGGGTGCAGTGGAGGCTCCTCAGAGGAGGAAGGGGAGGCTCCTGAGAGGAGGAAGGGGATGCTCCTCAGAGGAGAAAGGGGAGGCTCCTCAGAGGAAGAAGGGGAGGCTCCTAAGAGAAGGAAGAGGAGCTTCCTCAGAGGAGAAAGGGAGGCTCCTCAGAGGAGGAAGTGGAGGCTCCCGAGAGGAGGAAGAGGAGCTTCCTCAGAGGAGGAAGTGGAGGCTCCTCAGAGGAGGAAGGGAGCTTCCTCAGAGGAGGAAGGGAGGCTCCTCAGAGGAGGAAGAGGAGCTTCCTCAGAGGAGGAAGGGAGGCTCCTCAGAGGAGGAAGGGAGGCTTCCTCAGAGGAGAAAGGGGAGGCTCCTCAGAGGAGGAAGTGGAGGCTCCTGAGAGGAGGAAGGGGAGGCTCCTGAGAGGAGGAAGGGGTCGACCCTCCTCCTCAGTGATTTTCGTAAAAATGAAAATGATAAAACATGTAAAAAAGTTTAATCCTTTTTAGATAAAACTATATTAAAAATAATCACGTCACCAAATAATTGATGAAAACATGAAGGTCTACAGTAGCCTCAGCAGCATTCTGTAGGGTAGCACCATGGTGTAGCCTGGAGAACAGCGAGTTTCCGTTTCTCCTCTGAGTAATTTGACTGGTCAATACAAACCTAAGTGAGGTTTTGGAAACTTTTTTTTCACCTGGTCACATACAGCTGATGTGTTGTGCATTGAAGTCCAAATGGCATATATTATATTATTATTTATGCGAAGGGAAAAAGAGGAGAAGGAATACAACGTGGCTGTAATGAAAGTGATCTGGGTTTACACATGATCAGGGGTGTATTCATTCTGACGATTCTGTTGAAAAACATTTCTTAAACGGAACAAAACAGGAATAAACATACCTGAATTTGTTTTTTTTAAACTCTCGTTTGCAACTGCTGGACTAATGATTACATTCTAGATCAGTAGGTGAGAGTGGTATTGAATGTGTCACTGTCTGTCACCTTAAATTATTCTCTCAACCTGTGTGCACCTACGTTGTAAACTTTCATTCATAGACTAGGTTGTAGCTACCTCATGATGGGTATAGGGAAAATGTGAGTACCATGTAGTATCCTAGACCTATCACTGTTACATTGAACAGGGTGAATGGAATATGAATGACAGTCATCCAACATGCTGTAGTAGAAATAAGGACATGCCCATGAAAAACAAAATGGTCCTCCCTCATCTTAAACGGCACTGACCTCCACTGTTACGGTGGTGGACCATTCTTGGTACACATGGGAAACTGTTGAGTTGGAAAAACAAATCACAAATCGGTGCGCCTGGAACCTACTACCATACCCCGTTCAAAGGCACTTAAATATTTAGTCTTCCCAATTCACCCTCTGAATGGTACTCAGACACAATCCATGTCTCATTTGTCTCAAGGCTTAACAATCCTTCTTTAACCGGCCTCCTCCCTTCATCTACACGGATTGAAGTGAATTTAACTAGTGACATCAGTAAGGGATCATAGCTTTCACCTGGATTCACCTGGTCAGTCTATGTCATGGAAGGAGCAGGTGTTCTTAATGTTTTGTATACTCAGTGTATAGCAGGACAGATATTCAAGTGCTATTTCCATGTGATGCATTTGCTCTATTGTTTACAGGATTATTTGTATCTTATAGAGCATGGCTTTAAGGGAAGAGTATGGTCACATCTAGACAAAAACGATTGTGAAAAATGAACAGAGAAAATGTGTATAAACACACTATCTATTCATAGAAGTATTTATGCATCATCTACATAGTCATATTACGCTTTTACGTCTGTGTACAGGAAAGTAGTAGTTGTAAGACGTAAGAGAAAATATATCAGCTTATTGTTAAATAATTATGACGTTCTTTCCAATACAAAAAGTGTAGTAACTATTGTTTCCAAACTGCGTTACCCACTCCAGTCAGCAGATGGCGATGAGCGTCTTTCAGTTGACTCTTCTTGTGTGACGTATAATGGACTGGACGGACGCTTCTTCAGGAACAACAAAGCGCCAACTCTTTCGACCACCCCGATAGCTTGCTAGACAACATAAAAACTGAAAGATTGACCTTTTAGGCCATGTTAATGTGCATTAGCTAATCGCAGTGTTTAAAACAAATTTCATTTGACGTTAACTTGAACCTAATTTGCTTGTTCAATTTGCAAATTTGTTAAAGATTGATACTGAGCCGAGCACTAGGCTAGTCGCTAATGCTAACTAGCTAGCTAACATCCCTGACCATGAGCTCATTAAACTACTCATCCCCTGCTAAAGAAGAGGATGTCTGCTGTACGGAGAAAGACGCTCTGGCGCTGAACATTATCGTGAAAGACGAAGAGGAGAATATTACAGTGAAAGGAGAGAAAGATGCTCTGCCTCTGGACATTGTCGTGAAAGACGAAGAGGAGGATATTACAGTGAAAGGAGAGAAACAACCTTTCAGAATGGAAGAGGAGGCTGTTATAGGGAAAGAAGAGAAAGAACATCCTTTCCTCTCTAAAAGGATCTATCTCAGTAAAGGTGAAGGAGGAAGACGTTTTGGGAGTGAAAGAGGAAGAGAGACAGAATATCAGATTAACACCAGTGAGTACTGTCTTAAAAACAGGGACACAAACTATGCAGTTGTTGAACTAATGTGTGGTTTTAAAGGGCATTCTACTGAAGTTCTTCACTTGAATATGATGTTCAGTACTGTAGGAATTGTTAAAGGGTCAATCTGCCATTGGTTCATATATTTTTGGGACTTTTAAATGAGATTTAATTATATATAACAGGCTTTAAAATGTAACAATGGAGCATAATTTATACTTTTAAAATTCAATATTGACACAAAATCTCACTTAATTAATTTAAAGAGATATTAATGCCTCTGATAAGACCCTATGATTTTAATAATTGAGATGGTAATAAGTTTACCATCTGTTTGATGTTCTCATTAACACAGGAGAGAGACATGACTATGGTGGATCCTCTGGGGAGCTTCAACAACATCCTGATGCTGACGAGGAAGAGAAGAGTCTCTCCAGATCAGAACACCAGATGGTACAGCGTGGTCTGGTCTAGCATACAGCTTTCTCTCGCTGGGTCGGCTGGGTTTCTGTAAATCACTTTATGACAACAGTGACATCAGCATCCATAATGATGTGTGTCTGTGTCCCCTCTTTATGGTTACCAGGACAACGCTAGCCCTTCCTCCCTCCCGGAGTCCCTGTATCGTGCCTCTCCCGGTAGCACCTTACTGCTGGGTATGAAGAGGTTGTCTGTGCTGCTGGTGGACTGCAGGAAAACAACGGGGCTGAGTGGAACTGTGAGAGGAGGAGAAGAGAAGAAAGGTTCAGATTTGACACATCAAAGTAAGTGCTGTAGTTTAGTTTGAACAAATACAATAGATCTGCCATCTAGTATGTTACCAGGACAACCAGCAGAGTTCTGTTAGTTGACATGAAGATGGACTGGTATCTGTTACCAGGACAACCAGCAGAGTTCTGTTAGTTGACATGAAGATGGACTGGTATCTGTTACCAGGACAACCAGCAGAGTTCTGTTAGTTGACAGGAAGATAGACTGGTGTATATGGATGTTATGAATATCATAACACTGAAAAAGGATTCTGCCAATGAAAAGAGAGAAACCAATTGACCATATAAATCCTTGATGACAGTTAGCTTTGGAGAGAAAGTTTCAAGATGATCCAATGTAAGGTGCTTGTTTTACAAAAACTTTTCCTTAAACATTATGGATGTTACATTGCCTGTCCCAGTCAACGCCGCTATCTTTACAAGACTGTAGAACAGGCAAACTAAACTCAAGACTTTGGTCATTAATTAACTAGTACTGAAGAAAAGCTGTGATCAGGCTGCCCACTCAAGCAAAAGCTTCAAACTGTAACCAGTGCCGGCAACCTTGTTCAGGTTATCAATCAACCTACCAGGGTAGTGAGAAACAGTAGAGGAATGAAATCATCAACATGGTTTGATCATATCTTTACTAATGCTGCAGAAATGGGTTTTAAAGCAGTATCCAGATCCATCAGATGTAGTGATCACAATATAGGAGCCATGTTTAGGAAAACCACCGTTCCAAAGGCTGGGACTAATATTGTGTATAAGAGGTCATACAATTTTTTGTAGTGATTCCTATGTTGTTGATGTAAATAATATTTGTTGTTCCGTGGTGTGTAATGATGAGCAACCAGACACTGCCCATGACACATTTGAAACTGCTTATCCCAGTTACTAATAAGCAGCACCCATTAAGAAAATGACTGTAAAAACTGTTAAATCCACGTGGATTGATGAGGAATTAATCAATGGTATTATGAAGAGGGAGGCAAAAGAGATGGCATATAGGTCTGGCTGAATAACTGATTGGCAAACGCATTGCAAATTGAGAAATCATTTGACTAAACTGAATATAAACACTAACTACACTATGAAACAAAGATAAATGACATGAAGAAAGTAAAAATCTTTGGAGCATCTTCAATGAAATTTTGCGCGAATAAAATCAACAATGACAAGTCACTGGAGTCTGACAGCGTGGATGGAAAATTGAGGATTAATAGCGGCCGATATTGCCATTCCTATTTGCCTTGTCTTTAATTTAAGCCTACTAGAAAGTGTGTGCCCTCAGGCCTTGAGGGAAGCTAAAGTCATTCCACTACTCAAGAATAGTAAAGCTCCCTTTACTGGCTTAAATAGCTGATCAATCAGCCTGTTACCGACCCTTACAATTTTGGAAAAAAAATATTTGACCTGATACAATGCTATTTTACAGTAAACAAATATAGACTTTCAGCTTATAGGGAAGTTCATTCAACAAGCACAGCACTTACAAATGACTGATTGGCTGAGAGACATTGATGATAAAAATGGCTTTACACCCCCTGCTATATTGTGGATAAAGAGTTTTTCTTTTAAAATGTAACCTTTATTTAACTAGGCAAGTCTGTTATAAACAAATTCTTTTTTCAATGATGGCCTAGGACTGCCTTGTTCAGGGGCAGAACGACAGTTTTTTACCTTGTCAGCTCAGGGTTTCGATCCAGCAATCTTTCGGTTACTGGCTTACCGCTCTAACCACTAGGCTACCTGCCGCCCCAGAGCTACCTGTCTAACAGAACACAGAGTGTTCTTTAATGGAAGCCTGTACAACAAAATCAAGTTTGAATCAGGAATTCCCCCGGGGCAGCTGTTTGGTACCTACTTTTTAAAATCTTTACCAACAACATGCCAATGACATTTGAGTAAAGCCAGTGAGTCTATGTATGCGTTGACTCAACACTGTACTTGTCAGCTACTACATCGACTGAAATGACTTCAACACTTAACATAGAGCTGCAGTTAGTATCAGAATGGGTGTCTAGGAATAAGTTAGTCCTAAATATTTCTGATTACCTTAAAACCTCTTGGTGTTAGGGGGCACTATTTTCATTTTTGGAAAAAAAAATATTTTGTCAGTAAAAGATACTAGAATATGCATATAATTGACAGCTTTGGATAGAAAACACTAACGTTTCCAAAACTGTAAAGATATTGTCTGTGAGTATAACAGAACTGATGTTGCAGGCGAAAGCCTGAGAAAAATCCAATCCGGAAGTGCCCCAGGTTTTGAAAGCGCTGCGTTCCAATGACTCCCTATATGGCTTTGAATGTACCATCAACAAGCTTATGCTTTCTACGTATTCCCCAAGGTGTCTACAGCATTGTGACGTAGTTTTACGCATTTCTATTGAAGAATAGCCGTATGGGGGCACATTGCGTAAGTGGTCACATGGTGGCTCCGAGAGAGATTCTCACGTAAAGTGCAGAGGTAGCCATTACTCCAATCGGTCCTTGAGAAAAAGGAATTGTCCCGACGGATATATTATCAAATAGATATTAGAAAAACACCTTGAGGATTGATTCTAAACAACGTTTGCCATGTTTTTGTCGATATTATGGAGCTAATTTGGAATATTTTTCGGAGTTGTGACTGCAATTTCCGGGCGATTTCTCAGCCAAACGTGAAGAACAGAGCTATTTCGCCTACAAAAATAATATTTTGGGAAAAAATGAACTTTGGCTATCTACCTGGGAGTCTCGTGAGTGAAAACATCCGAAGTTCAAAGGTAAACGATTTAATTTGATTGCTTTTCTGATTTCCGTGACAAGTTTGCCTGCTGCTAGCAAGGCATAATGCTATGCTAGGCTATGATAAACTTACACAGACGCTTGTCTAGCGTTGGCTGTAAAGCATATTTTGAAAATCTGAGATGACAGGGTGATTAACAAAAGGCTAGGCTATGTTCCAATATATTTCACTTGTGATTTTCATGAATAGGAATATTTTCTAGGAAGATTTATGTCCGTTGCGTTATGCTAATTAGTGTCAGATGATGGTAACGGTCCCGTTCACGGGAAGGGTGTCACTACAGGTTAAGTTACATGGCCTACTATGCTAATTCTGTAGCGGCATTGTTAGAGAGGGCTAAATAAATATTTTGTTGGTGCGCCAGGCAGGTATTAACCCTAGTTATTAAACTTAGTTATTACCTATTATAACATTATTATTATAAAATATTATTAAAACCGAAAGGATGAGAGTAGAATAGATAGAGTAGCGCTTCCAGACACATTCTAAACAGGATGTCTTAAAGGAGGACTGTAGCATCTAATGATGAAACATTATGGAGTCTTAAAGGAAGACTGTAGCATCTAATGATGAAACATTATGGAGTCTTAAAGGAGGACTGTAGCATCTAATGATGAAACATTATGGAGTCTTAAGCTTTAATTTGTGGCATTGCACTTGTGAATGCATGAAATTTAAATATTTCAAAAAAATATATATATATATTTTGCACTCTGCAATTTCACCGGATTTTGTTGAAATGTTCCGCTAGCGGAATCCCTAGCCATAACAGGTTTTAATGTGTTTGAGCCAATCAGTTTTGTTGTGACAAGGTAGGGGTGGTATACAGAAGATAGCCCTATTGGGTAAAAGACAAAGTCCATATTATGTCAAGAGCAGCTCAAATAAGCAAAGAGAAACAACAGTCCATTACTTTAAGGACCACCACAAGAATGGAAGTTCCAGAGTTACTTCTGATGCATAAGTTCATTAGAGTTACCAGCCTTAGAAATTGCAGCCCAAATAAATGCTTCAAAGTTCAAGTAACAGACACATCTCAACATCATCGGTTCAGAGGAGACTGCGTGAATCAGGCCTTCATGGTCCAATTGCTGCAAGGAAACCACTACTAAAGGACACCAATAAGAAGAAGAGACTTGCTTGGGCCAAGAAACACGAGCAATGGACATTAGACCGGTGGATATCTGTCCTCTGGTCTGATGAGTCCAAATTTGAGATTTTTGGATCCGAGCGTCATGTCTTTGTGAGACGAGGAGTAGATCAACAGATTATCTCCGCATGTGTGGTTCCCACCGTGAAGCATGGAGGAGGAGATGTGATGGTGTGCGGGTGCTTTGCTGTTGACAATGTCATTGATTTATTTATTCAAGTCACCCTTAACCAGCATGGCTTCCACACCATTCTACAGCTATATGCCATCCCATCTGGTTTGGGCTTAGTCCCACTGTCATTTGATTTTCAACAGGACAATGACCCAACACACCTCCAGGCTGTGTAAGAGGTATTTGACCAAGAAGGAGAGTAATGGAGTGCTGCATCAGATGACCTGGCCTACACAATCCCCCGACCTCAACCAAATCAAGAGGGTTTGGGATGAGTTGGATCGCAGAGGTGAAGGGAAAGCGGCCTACAAGTTCTCAGCATATGTGGGAACGCCTACAAGACTGTTGGAAAAGAATTCCAGGTGAAGCTGTTTGAGAGAAAGCAAGGGTGGCAACTTTTGAAGAATAAAATATATATTTTTGATTTAACACTTGTGGTTACTACATGATTCCATGTGTTTTTTAATCATTTTGATGTCTTTATTATTCTACAATGTAGAAAATAGTAAAAAATACAGAAAAACCCTTAAATGAGTAGGTGAGTCCAAACTTTTGACTGGTACTGTACATTAAATTCCCCGACAACAGCTCCAGTGGACATTCCTGCAGTCAGCATGCCAATTGCCCGCTCCCTCAGAGATCTGTGGCATTGTTGTGTGAACAAACTGCACATTTTCGATGTAGCCTTTTATTATCCCCAGCACAAGGTGCACCTGTGTAATAAGAAAGCTGTTCAATCAGCTTCTTGATATGCCTCACCTGTCAGGTGGATGGATTATCTTGGCAAAGAATACATGTTGACTAACAGTGATGCTCATGAAACATCTTTTTTTTGTGTTCTGACTTGTAAAACAGGATGAATAAGTAATGTAAACATAGCAGTAATTACCAGGAAGCTCTACATTTGTTTTAAAATCACACTAAGATTGTTAAAACTGGCCTCAGGTTATTGAGAGATCTGATTTAGGATTTACCCTCGTAGCAAGGTTGTTTTATCATGTGCTTTCATTCCGGTCTCTATTTAAAAACAACACTGTCTTTGGCAGGAGAAAGACCAGACTCAGAGGAACCAGAGCCAGGGACGTCCAAACCAGCAAGACGACACCAGTGCTCCCAGTGTGAAAAGAGTTTTAAACAGGAAGCACAACTGAAAAAACATAAGAGAATACACACAGGGGAGAAATCTTACCAATGCTCCCAATGTGGAAAGTGTTTCACCCGGTCCGGGATGCTGAAACGACATGAGAGAATACACACAGGAGAGAAGCCTTACCACTGCTCCCAGTGTGGAAAGTGTTTCACCTGGTCGGGGATGCTGAAACGACATGAGAGAATACACACGGGAGAGAAGCCTGGAGAGAAGCCTTACCACTGCTCCCAGTGTGGAAAGTGTTTCAAGCAGTCGGGGGAGCTGAAACAGCATGAGAGAATACACACGGGGAGAAGCCTTACCACTGCTCCCAGTGTGGAAAGTGTTTCACCTGGTCGGGGATGCTGAAACAACATGAGATAATACACACAGGAGAGAAGCCCTACCACTGCTCCCAATGTGGAAAGTGTTTCAACCAGAGTGGACACCTGAAACAACACGAGAGAATACACACAGGGGAGAAGCCTTACCACTGCTCTGAGAGAACATGAGAGAATACACACAGGGGAGAAGCCTTACCACTGCTCCCAATGTGGAAAGTGTTTCACTCAGTCGGGGAAGCTGAAAAAACATGAGAAAATACACACAGGAGAGAAGCCCTACCACTGCTCCCAATGTGGAAAGTGTTTCAACCAGAGTGGACACCTGAAACGACATGAGAGAATACACACGGGAGAGAAGCCTTACCACTGCTCCCAGTGTGGAAAGTGTTTCGCCCGTTCGGGGAGCTGAAACGGCATGAGCGAATACACACAGGAGAGAAGCCTTACCACTGCTCCCAGGGTGCAAACCATTTGCCCATTTAGGAAGCCTTAAAGAACACATTAGACTGCACACAAAATCAAATCAAAATCAAATTTTATTTGTCACATACACATGGTTAGCAGATGTTAAATGCGAGTGTAGCGAAATGCTTGTGCTTCTAGTTCCGACAATGCAGTGATAACCAACAAGTAATCTAACTAACAATTCCAAAACTACTGTCTTATACAAAGTGTAAGGGGATAAGGAACATGTACATAAGGATATATGAATGAGTGATGGTACAGAGCAGCATACAGTAGATGGTATCGAGTACAGTATATACATATGAGATGAGTGTGTAGACAAAGTAAACAAAGTGGCATAGTTAAAGTGGCTAGTGATACATGTGTTACATAAGGATGCAGTCGATGATGTAGAGTACAGTATATACATATTCATATGAGATGAATAATGTAGGGTAAGTAACATTATATGAGGTAGCATTGTTTAAAGTGGCTAGTGATATATTTACATCATTTCCCATCAATTCCCATTATTAAAATGGCTGGAGTTGGGTCAGTGTCAATGACAGTGTGTTGGCAGCAGCCACTCAATGTTAGTGGTGGCTGTTTAACAGTCTGATGGCCTTGAGATAGAAGCTGTTTTTCAGTCTCTCGGTCCCAGCTTTGATGCACCTGTACTGACCTCGCCTTCTGGATGATAGCGGGGTGAACAGGCAGTGGTTCGGGTGGTTGATGTCCTTGATGATCTTTATGGCCTTCCTGTAACAACGGGTGGTGTAGGTGTCCTGGAGGGCAGGTAGTTTGCCCCCGGTGATGCGTTGTGCAGTCCTCACTACCCTCTGGAGAGCCTTACGGTTGAGGGCGGAGCAGTTGCCGTACCAGGCGGTGATACAGCCCGCCAGGATGCTCTCGATTGTGCATCTGTAGAAGTTTGTGAGTGCTTTTGGTGACAAGCCGAATTTCTTCAGCCTCCTGAGGTTGAAGGCTTAGAAAAGCTCAGACTGTGGGAAAACATATTACTCATAAGTCACTTAAACGTCACTAGAGAATCCACACAGGAGAGAGAAATTACTTCTCTTAGCGTGTATGTTGATATTTCACATCACATTGTCTTAACATTCATCAGAGAACATACACAGTGCTCCTGTTCTATTATATTGTTGACTGACATTTACATTTAAGTCATTTAGCAGACGCTCTTATCCAGAGCGACTTACAAATTGGTGCATTCACCTTATGACATCCAGTGGAACAGTCACTTTACAATAGTGCATCTAAATCTTAAAGGGGGGGTGAGAGGGATTACTTATCCTATCCTAGGTATTCCTTAAAGAGGTGAGGTTTCAGGTGTCTCCGGAAGGTGGTGATTGACTCCGCTGTCCTGGCGTCGTGAGGGAGTTTGTTCCACCATTGGGGGGGCCAGAGCAGCGAACAGTTTTGACTGGGCTGAGCGGGAGCTGTACTTCCTCAGTGGTAGGGAGGCGAGCAGGCCAGAGGTGGATGAACGCAGTGCCCTTGTTTGGGTGTAGGGCCTGATCAGAGCCTGGAGGTACTGAGGTGCCGTTCCCCTCACCGCTCCGTAGGCAAGCACCATGGTCTTGTAGCGGATGCGAGCTTCAACTGGAAGCCAGTGGAGAGAACGGAGGAGCGGGGTGACGTGAGAGAACTTGGAAAGGTTGAACACCAGACGGGCTGCGGCGTTCTGGATGAGTTGAAGGGGTTTAATGGCACAGGCAGGGAGCCCAGCCAACAGCGAGTTGCAGTAATCCAGACGGGAGATGACAAGTGCCTGGATTAGGACCTGCGCCGCTTCCTGTGTGAGGCAGGGTCGTACTCTGCGGATGTTGTAGAGCATGAACCTACAGGAACGGGCCACCGCCTTGATGTTGGTTGAGAACGACAGGGTGTTGTCCAGGATCACGCCAAGGTTCTTAGCGCTCTGGGAGGAGGACACAATGGAGTTGTCAACCGTGATGGCGAGATCATGGAACGGGCAGTCCTTCCCCGGGAGGAAGAGCAGCTCCGTCTTGCCGAGGTTCAGCTTGAGGTGGTGATCCGTCATCCACACTGATATGTCTGCCAGACATGCAGAGATGCGATTCGCCACCTGGTCATCAGAAGGGGGAAAGGAGAAGATTAATTGTGTGTCGTCTGCATAGCAATGATAGGAGAGACCATGTGAGGTTATGACAGAGCCAAGTGACTTGGTGTATAGCGAGAATAGGATCCAAGCGTGGGCCGCGCCGGAGATGCCCAACTCGGAGAGGGTGGAGAGGAGGATCTGATGGTTCACAGTATCGAAGGCAGCCGATAGATCTAGAAGGATGAGAGCAGAGGAGAGAGAGTTAGCTTTAGCAGTGCGGAGCGCCTCCGTGATACAGAGGAGAGCAGTCTCAGTTGAATGACTAGTCTTGAAACCTGACTGATTTGGATCAAGAAGGTCATTCAGAGAGAGATAGCGGGAGAGCTGGCCAAGGACGGCACGTTCAAGAGTTTTGGAGAGAAAAGAAAGAAGGGATACTGGTCTGTAATTGTTGACATCGGAGGGATCGAGTGTAGGTTTTTTCAGAAGGGGTGCAACTCTCGCTCTCTTGAAGACGGAAGGGACGTAGCCAGCGGTCAGGGATGAGTTGATGAGCGAGGTGAGGTAAGGGAGAATGTGTTTAGTAAGTCGCTCTGGATAAGAGCGTCTGCTAAATGACTTAAATGTAAATGTAAATATGAAATTAAATGGTACAGGGTATACTCAAACATATATTTGTTTGTTCTTATTAGAAAACATGAATTGAATATGGAATCTGTCAGTTTGAATATAAAGAAGATCAGGTTCCTTCTTTTAAACGGTCCTTTTTTTAAACTCTCTGTGTTTATCTGGGTGTGTCATTCCTCCAGCACTACAGATAATCAAGTGATATTTGGATGTGATGCATTTGTTCCATTGTTGACATTTGCATTGTTGGCCTACTGATGATTTAATGAAATGAAAATGTTCAGACTCTGTAATGGAAAACGTTAATTGTTTGTGTGTCCACATAACTGAGTATGTGACTAACCTTGTGAAACTGTCCTATTATAATCTCCTGGTTTTGGGACTATCATCCTGTGTTGCAAACCAATTTACACCTGTGTCCTTGTATGAATAAAGTCCCTCCCAGGAACAGGCAACTATAAAGATATGTGCTAATCACCCAATGCTTCAGGAATTCAGACTGTCTACACTGCACTGTGCAACTCTGTTATTCTCTCTGAGCTCAGAAATAAAGAATCTTGGTTTGACTTGGACTCCAGCAGATCCTTATTTTATAATATCCACCACAACTCTCCCACAGATTGCTGTTTATCATTGTCTCATAGAAGAGTTCCTCTTTCGACTTTCCTGGGGGCAATTACAAACCTCCCACTGGTTGAATAAACGTTGTTACCCGAATGATCAGATTATTATTTTATTTGTCAATTGGCAAGCAAGCATCGATCATCATGTCACCAGAATATGAACCTCAAAATGTATTGGAATTGAGCATCAAGCTCATCACATGTACTTTCACCAACCCTGTGAAGTTCATAACTTATTTCATCTGTAGCCTAATAAACTACATGGTTTCTCCAAGTTTTAGAGGGAGGACCACACAACATATCATCACGTGACTCCAAGTTAACTAAGACATGATGGTTATTATATAAATATTTGTACATAAAGGAGTTTCCATCAGCCATTTCTCACTAAAACATTTTTACTGACACAAATATACAAACAAATGTCAAACAAAGTAACATATCGTCTGTCGCCATTTATAAAAATGTTCAGGCATATCCTGTTTCCATCAGCCCGGTCATTACTTTTGAAATGGTTGGATCAATATCCACCTTCATGATATGGATGAAGCCTGATTTGGAATGTCTGAGTAGTTCTATCTGATGTCATAATACACCCCTCTGATAGTGATACATTTGTTACTTACAGGGCACCACTGCCCCTGACCAGCTGAATGCAGGTGGGCTCTCCTGTCAACATGGGGCTCCTGCTGCAGGAAGCCTAGCGGTTAACAGTGTTGGGCCAGTAACTGAAAGATCCCTGGTTTGAATCCCAGAGAGGACTAGGTGGAAAATCTGTCAATGTGCCCTTGAGGGCTGCAACAGGAGCCTCGTGTTGACAGGAGAGCCCAGCTGCACTCAGCTGGCCAGGTGTCTTAACAGGAACAGGATGTGCCTGTCCAACACTCTTCCCCACATCAAGGATGGTGTCACATGGTCACGCAGCTCTCTTCATTGAGGAGACACACTAGAAGCATCAGTAAGTCATCACAAATGACTATTTCTAAAGAAAGATTATAGACAAGTAGAATGGGACAGGTTTCTTATAGGCTCCACATTACTGGACATAATAACATATTAACTTTGTGCTGTTGATGTATTGCTGCTAATAATATTATTTCAGAGAGTCTGAAACTCTGCTCCTAACAAGGAAGTACTCTGCTCCTAACAAGGAAGTACTCTGCTCCTAACAAGGAAGTACTCTGCTCCTAACAAGGAAGTACTCTGCTCCTAACAAGGAAGTACTCTGCTCCTAACAAGGAAGTACTCTGCTCCTAACAAGGAAGTACTCTGCTCCTAACAAGGAAGTACTCTGCTCCTAACAAGGAAGTAATCTGCTCCTAACAAGGAAGTACTCTGCTCCTAACAAGGAAGTACTCTGCTGCTAACAAGGAAGTACTCTGCTCCTAACAAGGAAGTACTCTGCTCCTAACAAGGAAGTACTCTGCTCCTAACAAGGAAGTACTCTGCTGCTAAAAAGGAAGTAATCTGCTCCTAACAAGGAAGTACTCTGCTCCTAACAAGGAAGTAATCTGCTCATAACAAGGAAGTACTCTGCTCCTAACAAGGAAGTACTCTGCTCCTAACAAGGTAGTACTCTGCTCCTAACAAGGAAGTACTCTGCTCCTAACAAGGAAGTACTCTGCTCCTAACAAGGAAGTACTCTGCTCCTAACAAGGAAGTACTCTGCTCCTAACAAGGTAGTACTCTGCTCCTAACAAGTAAGTACTCTGCTCATAACAAGTAAGTACTCTGCTCATAACAAGGAGGTACTCTGCTCATAACAAGGAGGTACTCTGCTCCTAACAAGAAAGTACTCTGCTCCTAACAAGCCACCAATTGTGCAAGTTCTCCCACTTAAAAAAATGAGAGAGGCCTGTAATTTACATCAGGAGATACCTTAATACCAGCAACAGTGTGTGAAAACCTTGTGAAGACTTACAGAAAAAAATTGACCTCTGTCATTGCCAACACAGGGTATATAACAAAGTATTGAGATAAACAATGTGATTTTCTGGATTTTTTTCTCATTTTGTCTGTCATAGTTGAAGTGTACCTATGATGAAAATTACAGGCCTCTCTCATTTTTTTAAGTGGGAGAACTTGCACAATTGGTGGCCGACTAAATACTTTTTTGCCCCACTGTATGTTAATCTCTAGGAGATAGAACAAGTCTCCTTCCTGAGCGGTATGACGGCTGTGTGGTCCCATGGTGTTTATACTTGCATACTGTTGTATGTAAAGATGAACATGGTATCTTCAGGCGTTTGGAAATTTCTCCGAAGGATGAACCAGACCTGTGGAGGTCTACAATTCTTTTTCTGAGGTCTTGGCTGATTTCCACATGATGTCAAGCAAAGAGGTACTGAGTTTGAAGGTAGGCCTTGAAATACATCCACAGGTACACCTCCAATTGACTCAAATTATGTCAATTAGCCTATCAGAAGCTTCAAAAATATGACATCATTTCTGGCATTTTCCAAGCTGTTTAAAGGCAAAGTCAACATAGTGTATGTAAACTTCTGACCCACTGGAATTGTGATACAGTGAATTATAAGTGAAATAATCTGTCTGTAAACAATTGTTGGAAAAATGACTTATGTCATGCACAAAGTAGATGTCCTAACCGACTTGCCAAAACTATAGTTTGTTAACAAGACATTTGTGGAGTGGTTGAAAACCGAGTTTTAATGACTCCAATCTCAGAGTATGTAAACATCCCTGTATATAGCCTCCACATTAACTCTGTACTGGTACCTCCTGTATATAGCCTCCACATTAACTCTGTACTGGTACCTCCTGTATATAGCCTCCACATTGACTCTGTACTGGTACCTCCTGTATATAGCCTCCACATTAACTCTGTACTGGTACCTCCTGTATATAGCCTCCACATTGACTCTGTACTGGTACCTCCTGTATATAGCCTCCACAATGACTCTGTACTGGTACTTCCTGTATACAGCCTCCACGTTGACTCTGTACTGGTACTTCCTGTATATAGCCTCCACATTGACTCTGTACTGGTACCTCCTGTATATAGCCTCCACATTGACTCTGTACTGGTACCCCCTGTATATAGCCTCCACATTGACTATGTACTGGTACCCCCTGTATATAGCCTCCACATTGACTCTGTACTGGTACCTCCTGTATATAGCCTCCACATTGACTCTGTACTGGTACCTCCTGTATTTAGCCTCCACATTGACTCTGTACTGGTACCTCCTGTATTTAGCCTCCACATTGACTCTGTACTGGTACCTCCTGTATATAGCCTCCACATTGACTCTGTACTGGTACCTCCTGTATTTAGCCTCCACATTGACTCTGTACTTCCTGTATTTTGCCTCGTTATTGTTTTTTTATTGTTACTTTTTTTATTTAGGAAATATTTTCTTAACCCTTATTTTTCTTAACTACATTGTTGGTTAAGGGCTTGTCAGTAAGCATCAGTGAAATACGGAACCGTTCGGTGTTTCATCTAAAGGGTGGCATCCCTAAATCTAAATATTCTTGTTACATTGCACAACCTTCAATGTTATGTCATAATTACTTAAAGTCCTGGCAAATTAGTTCGCAATGAGCCAGGCTGCCCAAACTGTTGCATCTACCCTGACTCTGCGTGCAATGAACGCAAGTAGTTATAACTAGTGATTATGATTGATTGATTATTCTTTATAAGAAGTTTAATGCTAGCTAGCAATTTAACTTGGCTTCTACTACATTCCTGTAACAGGCAGGCTCCTCATGGAGTGCAATGAGAGGCAGGTGGTTAGAGCGTTGGACTAGTTAACTGTAAGGTTGCAAGTTTGGATCCCCCGAGCTGACAAGGTGAAATTCTAGCGTTCTACCCCTGGACAAGGCAGTTAACCACCGTTCCTAGGCCGTCATTGAAAATAAGAATGTGTTCTTAACTGACTTGCCTAGTTAAATAAAGATTAAATAAAGGTGTAAAAAATAAATGTTATAAAAACTTGAAATCGGCCCTAATTAATCGGCCTACGTCTAATATGAAGTATGTCAGTTTCAATGTTACGGTCTTTGATTCAATTATATTTTTGAAACTCAGGCTGTGTGTGTTTATCTGCGTCATTCCTTGATCATTCCTTGTGGTCCTGTAGCTCAGTTGGTAGAGTATAGTGCTTGTTAAACCAGGGTAGTGGGTTTGATTCCTGGGACCATCCATATGTAAAGTGTTTGCAAACATGACTGCAAATCCCTTCGGATAAAAGTGTCTACTAAATGGCAGATATATCCACTGATTATACCAAACATTTCGAACACCTTCCTAATATGGAGTTGGACCCTCCCCTTTCTCCCTAAGAATAGCCTCAATTCGTCGGGGCATGGACTCTACAAGGTGTCGAAAGCTTTCCACAGGGATGCTGGCACATGTTGACTCCAATGCTTCCTTTGGGTGCAGTGGAGGCTCCTCAGAGGAGGAAGGGGAGGCTCCTGAGAGGAGGAAGGGGATGCTCCTCAGAGGAGAAAGGGGAGGCTCCTCAGAGGAAGAAGGGGAGGCTCCTAAGAGAAGGAAGAGGAGCTTCCTCAGAGGAGAAAGGAGAGGCTCCTCAGAGGAGGAAGTGGAGGCTCCCGAGAGGAGGAAGAGGAGCTTCCTCAGAGGAGGAAGTGGAGGCTCCCGAGAGGAGGAAGAGGAGCTTCCTCAGAGGAGGAAGGGGAGGCTCCCGCGAGGAGGAAGAGGAGCTTCCTCAGAGGAGGAAGGGGAGGCTCCCGCGAGGAGGAAGAGGAGCTTCCTCAGAGGAGAAAGGGGAGGCTCCTCAGAGGAGGAAGTGGAGGCTCCTGAGAGGAGGAAGGGGAGGCTCCTGAGAGGAGGAAGGGGTCGACCCTCCTCCTCAGTGATTTTCGTAAAAATGAAAATGATAAAACATGTAAAAAAGTTTAATCCTTTTTAGATAAAACTATATTAAAAATAATCACGTCACCAAATAATTGATGAAAACATGAAGGTCTACAGTAGCCTCAGCAGCATTCTGTAGGGTAGCACCATGGTGTAGCCTGGAGAACAGCGAGTTTCCGTTTCTCCTCTGAGTAATTTGACTTCAATACAAACCTATGAGGTTTTGGAAACTTTTTTTTTCACCTGGTCACATACAGCTGATGTGTTGTGCATTGAAGTCCAGAAGTGTGTGGTCCTTCTGTAGCTCAGTTGGTAGAGCATGGCGCTTGTAACGCCAGGGTAGTGGGTTCGATTCCCGGGACCACCCATACGTAGAATCTATGCACACATGACTGTAAGTCGCTTTGGATAAAAGCGTCTGCTAAATGGCATATATTATATTATTATTATATTAAGCGAAGGGAAAAGGTGAGAGGAGGAGAGAAGGAATACAACGTGGCTGTAATGAAAGTGATCTCTGTTTACACATGATCAGGGGTGTATTCATTTCTTAAACGGAACAAAATGGCGATAAACATACCTGAATTTGTTTTTTTTTAAACTCTCGTTTGCAACTGCTGGACTAATGATTACATTCTAGATCAGTAGGCGAGAGTGTGCAAGGCGGTATTGAATGTGTCACTGTCTGTCACCTTAAATTATTCTCTCAACCTGTGTGCACCTACGTTGTAAACTTTCATTCATAGACTAGGTTGTAGCTACCTCATGATGGGTATAGGGAAAATGTGAGTACCATCTAGTATCCTAGACCTATCACTGTTACATTGAACAGGGTGAATGGAATATGAATGACAGTCATCCAACATGCTGTAGTAGAAATAAGGACATGCCCATGAAAAACAAAATGGTCCTCCCTCATCTTAAACGGCACTGACCTCCACTGTTACGGTGGTGGACCATTCTTGGTACACATGGGAAACTGTTGAGTTGGAAAAACAAATCACAAATCGGTGCGCCTGGAACCTACTACCATACCCCATTCAAAGGCACTTAAATATTTAGTCTTCCCAATTCACCCTCTGAATGGTACTCAGACACAATCCATGTCTCATTTGTCTCAAGGCTTAACAATCCTTCTTTAACCGGCCTCCTCCCTTCATCTACACGGATTGAAGTGAATTTAACTAGTGACATCAGTAAGGGATCATAGCTTTCACCTGGATTCACCTGGTCAGTCTATGTCATTGAAGGAGCAGGTGTTCTTAATGTTTTGTATACTCAGTGTATAGCAGGACAGATATTCAAGTGCTATTTCCATGTGATGCATTTGCTCTATTGTTTACAGGATTATTTGTATCTTATAGAGCATGGCTTTAAGGGAAGAGTATGGTCACATCTAGACAAAAACGATTGTGAAAAATGAACAGAGAAAATGTGTATAAACACACTATCTATTCATAGAAGTATTTATGCATCATCTACATAGTCATATTACGCTTTTACGTCTGTGTACAGGAAAGTAGTAGTTGTAAGACGTAAGAGAAAATATATCAGCTTATTGTTAAATAATTATGACGTTCTTTCCAATACAAAAAGTGTAGTAACTGTTTCCAAACTGCGTTACCCACTCCAGCCAGCAGATGGCGATGAGCGTCTTTCAGTTGACTCTTCTTGTGTGACGTATAATGGACTGGACGGACGCTTCTTCAGGGACAACAAAGCGCCAACTCTTTCAACCACCCCGATAGCTTGCTAGACAACATAAAAACTGAAAGATTGACCTTTTAGGCCATGTTAATGTGCATTAGCTAATCGCAGTGTTTAAAACAAATTTCATTTGACGTTAACTTGAACCTAATTTGCTTCTTCAATTTGCAAATTTGTTAAAGATTGATACTGAGCCGAGCACTAGGCTAGTCGCTAATGCTAACTAGCTAGCTAACATCCCTGACCATGAGCTCATTAAACTACTCATCCCCTGCTAAAGAAGTGGATGTCTGCTGTCCGGAGAAAGAAGCTCTGGCGCTGAACATTGTCGTGAAAGACGAAGAGGAGGATATTACAGTGAAAGGAGAGAAAGAAGCTCTGCCCCTGAACATTGTCGTGAAAGACGAAGAGGAGGATATTACAGTGAAAGGAGAGAAACAACCTTTCAGAATGGAAGAGGAGGCTGTTATAGGGAAAGAAGAGAAAACATCCCTTCCTCTCTAAAAGGTTCTAAAAAAGGTGAAGGAGGAAGACGTTTTGGGAGTGAAAGAGGAGGAGACAGAATATCAGATTAACACCAGTGAGTACTGTCCTAAAAACAGGGGCACCAACTATGCAGTTGTTGAACTAATGTGTGGTTTTTAAGGGGCATTCTACTGAAGTTCTTCACTTCAATGTGATGTTCAGTACTATTTAAATTGTTAAAGGGTCAATCTGCCATTGCTACATATATTTTTGGGACTTTTAAATGAGATTTAATTATATATAACAGGCTTTTAAAATGTAATAATGGAGCATAATTTATACTTAAAATATCAAAGGGACACAAAAGGCACCCAATTAATTTAGAGATATTAATGCCTCTGATAAGACTATATTACTGTAATAGACAGTAATAATTGATGATGGTAATAAGTTCACCACCTGTTTGATGTTCTCGTTCAAACAGGAGAGAGACATGACTATTGTGGATCCTCTGGGGAGACTCAACATCCTGAAGCTGACGAGGCAGAGAAGAGTCTCTCCAGATCAGACCACCAGATGGTACAGCTTGGTCTGGTCTAGCATACAGCTTGCTCTATCTGGGTCTGGGTTTCTGTAAGGCACTTTATGACAACAGTGACATCAGCATCCATAATGATATGTGTCTGTGTCCCCTCTTTATGGTTACCAGGACAACGCTAGCCCTTCCTCCCTCCCGGAGTCCCTGTGTCGTGCCTCTCCCGGTAGCACCTTACTGCTGGGTAGGAAGAGGTTGTCTGTGCTGCTGGTGGACTGCAGGAAAACAACAGGGCTGAGTGGAACTGTGAGAGGAGGAGAAGAGAAGAAAGGATCAGATTTGACACATCAAAGTAAGTGCTGTAATTTAGTTTGAACAAATGAAATAGATCTGCCCACTGGAATCTGTTACCAGGACAACAAGCAGAGTTCTGTTTGTTGACAGGAAGATAGACTGGTGTATTTCCACCACAGTAGACAGTTCTGTTAGTTGACATGTAAAACCTTGATGTAAGTTTGTTTTAGAGAGAAACCAATAGACCATATAAAACCTTGATGAAAGTTAGCTTTAGAGAGAAACCAATAGACCATATAAAACCTTAATGAAAGTTAGATTTAGAGAGAAAGTTTCAAGATGATCTGATGTAAGGTGCATGTTTTACAAAACCCTTTTCCATAAAACATGATGGATGTTACATTGCCTGTCCCAGTCAACCCCCCTCTCTTTACTAGACTGTAGAACAGGAACAAGGCCCTGCATTAAGGACCAAATTGTGATAAATAGAAATGTTTACCAGTTCCATTTAAGGACCAAACAACTGACAGCTGTGCCAAATAAATGTCAAAATAGTTGGCAAGAGATTTTCATTGTACTGATTCCATGGCACATGGTTTATGAATTGACACGCAAAATGACGCCGGATTCAAAGCTTCAATTATTATACAAAATTCTTGCAACCAATATAATGTTATATATGGGGATACAATCTTCCCAGCTCTGCAGACTTTGCTTTGAGAAGGCAGTCATTAGATAATTTATTTTGGTACTGTCCATATGTAGCTCGTTGTTGGTCACAGGTCCAGGAATCGCTGAAGAATTGCAACATTTACCTAGAACTAACGCTGCAGATGGCAATACTGGGTGATTTGAAAAGTCCTATTCAATCAATCAATAATATTATAATTATTTTAACAAAAATGTTTATCTTTAATTTACAATCTGTAGAAACTATGAGAATCGAAAAGTTTAGTACTTTTGTGAAGCATCACAGCACAGTTAAAATATATATGGCAAATATAAATCCCATATGGATGTTAAGAGACAGATGGGATGGGTTGAATGGAGCTGAAGGGACTGGATGGTGAAGGGACTTAAGAGATGGGAAGGGACTGGATGGTGTTAAGAGACAGATGGGAGGGGTTGAATGGAGCTGAAGGGACTGGATGGTGTTAAGAGACTGAGGGACTGGATGGTGTTAGGGATGGGAGGGGTTGAATGGAGCTGAAAGGACTGGATGGTGTTAAGAGACAGACGGGAGGGGTTGAATGGAGCTGAAGGGACTGGGAGGGTTGAATGGAGCTGAAGGGACTGGATGGTGTTAAGAGACAGATGGGAGGGGTTGAATGGAGCTGAAGGGACTGGATGGTGTTAAGAGACAGATGGGAGGGGGACTTGAATGGAGCTGAAGGGACTGGATGGTGTTTAGAGACAGATGGGAGGGGTTGAATGGAGCTGAAGGGACTGGATGGTGTTTAGATGGAATGGAGCTGAAGGGACTGTGGAGCTGAAGGGACTGGATGGTGTTAAGAGATGGGAGGGGTTGAATGGAGCTGAAGGGACTGGATGGTGTTTGGGAGAGAGCTGAGATGGGGTGTTAGGATGGGAGGGGTTGAATGGAGCTGAAGGGACTGGATGGTGTTAAGAGATGGGAGGGGTTGAATGGAGCTGAAGGGACTGGGAGGGGATTGAATGGAGCTGAAGGGACTGGATGGTGTTAAGAGAGACAGATGGGAGGGATTGAATGGAGCTGAAGGGACTGGATGGTGTTTAGAGACAGATGGGAGGGTTGAATGGAGCTGAAGGGACTGGATGGTGTTTAGAGACAGATGGGAGGGGTTGAATGGAGCTGAAGGGACTGGATGGTGTTTAGAGACAGATGGGAGGGTTGAATGGAGCTGAAGGGACTGGATGGTGTTGAGAGACAGATGGGAGGGTTGAATGGAGCTGAAGGGACTGGATGGTTTTAAGAGATGGGAGGGGTTGAATGGAGCTGAAGGGACTGGATGGTGTTTAGAGACAGATGGGAGGGGTTGAATGGAGCTGAAGGGACTGGATGGTGTTAAGAGAGGGAATGGGAGGGGTTGAATGGAGCTGAAGGGACTGGATGGTGTTAGAGACAGATGGGAGGGGTTGAATGGAGCTGAAGGGACTGGATGGTGTTGGAGAGACAGATGGGAGGGGGGAGGGGTTGAATGGAGCTGAAGGGACTGGATGGTGTTAAGAGATGGGAGGGGTTGAATGGAGCTGAAGGGACTGGATGGTGTTAAGAGATGGGAGGGGTTGAATGGAGCTGAAGGGACTGGATGGTGTTAAGAGATGGGAGGGGTTGAATGGAGCTGAAGGGACTGGATGGTGTTAAGAGATGGGAGGGGTTGAATGGAGCTGAAGGGACTGGATGGTGTTTAGAGACAGATGGGAAGGGTTGAATGGAGCTGAAGGGACTGGATGTTGTTTAGAGACAGATGGGAGAATGGAGCTGAAGGGACTGGATGAGAGACAGATGGGAGGGGTTTGAATGGAGCTGAAGGGACTGGATGGTGTTAGAGATGGGACTTGAATGGATGGAGCTGAAGGGACTGGATGGTGTTAACTTGGCTTCTACTGCATTCGCGTAACAGGCAGGCTCCTCGTGGAGTGTAATGAGAGGTAGGTGGTTAGAGCGTTGGACAAGTTAACTGTAAGGTTGCAAGGCAGGATCCCCCGAGCTGACAATGTGAAAATCTAGCATTCTGCCCCTGGACAAGGCAGTTAACCCACCGTTCCAAGGCCGTCATTGAAAATAAGAATGCGTTCTTAACTGACTTGCCGAGTTAAATAAAGATTCAATAAAGGTGTAAAAAAAAATCTGCAAAATCGCCGCCCAAAAATACCAAACCTGAGATCGGCCAGTCAGATGAATCGGTCTGCGTCTAATATGAAGTATGTCAGTTTCAATGTTACGGTCTTTGATTCAATTATATTTTTGAAACTCAGGCTGTGCGTGTTTATCTGCGTCATTCCTTGATCATTCCTTGTGGTCCTGTAGCTCAGTTGGTGGAGTATAGTGCTTGTTAAACCAGGGTAGTGGGTTTGATTCCTGGGACCATCCATATGTTAAGTGTTTGCAAACATGACTGCAAATCCCTTCGGATAAAAGTGTCTGCTAAATGGCAGATGTATCCACTGATTATACCAAACATTTCGAACACCTTCCTAAGATGGAGTTGGACCCCCCCCTTTCTCCCTCAGAATAGCCTCAATTCGTCGGGGCATGGACTCTACAAGGTGTCGAAAGCTTTCCGCAGGGATGCTGGCCCATGTTGACTCCAATGCTTCCCACAATTGTGTCAAGTTGGCTGGATGTCCTCCAACCTATCAGAGCTATAGCCTCCACATTGACTCTGTACTGGTACCCCCTGTATATAGCCTCCACATTAACTCTGTACTGGTACCTCATGTATATAGTCTCCACATTGACTCTGTACTGGTACCCCCTGTATATAGCCTCCACATTAACTCTGTACTGGTACCTCCTGTATATAGCCTCCACATTAACTCTGTACTGGTACCCCCTGTATATAGCCTCCACATTGACCCCTGTACTGGTACCTCCTGTATATAGCCTCCACATTGACTCTGTACTGGTACCTCCTGTATATAGCCTCCACATTAACTCTGTACTGGTACCTCCTGTATACAGCCTCCACATTAACTCTGTACTGGTACCCCCTGTATATAGCCTCCACATTGACTCTGTACTGGTACCCCCTGTATATAGCCTCCACATTGACTCTGTACTGGTACCTCCTGTATATAGCCTCCACATTGACTCTGTACTGGTACCCCCTGTATATAGTCCACATTATCTGTAGCCTCCTCCACATTGACTCTGTACTGGTACCTGTATATAGCCTCCACATTAACTCTGTACTGGTACCTCCTGTATATAGCCTCCACATTAACTCTGTACTGGTACCTCCTGTATATAGCCTCCACATTGACTCTGTACTGGTACCTCCTGTATATAGCCTCCACATTGACTCTGTACTGGTACCTCCTGTATATAGCCTCCACATTAACTCTGCACTGGTATCTCCTGTATATAGCCTCCACATTAACTCTGTACTGGTACCTCCTGTATACAGCCTCCACATTAACTCTGTACTGGTACCTCCTGTATATAGCCTCCACATTGACTCTGTACTGGTACCCCCTGTATATAGCCTCCACATTGACTCTGTACTGGTACCTCATGTTTATAGTCTCCACATTGACTCTGTACTGGTACCCCCTGTATATAGCCTCCACATTAACTCTGTACTGGTACCCCCTGTATATAGCCTCCACATTAACTCTGTACTGGTACCCCCTGTATATAGCCTCCACATTAACTCTGTACTGGTACCTCCTGTATATAGCCTCCACATTGACTCTGTACTGGTACCTCCTGTATATAGCTGTACTGGTACCTCCTGTATATAGCCTCCACATTAACTCTGTACTGGTACCTCCTGTATTATAGCCTCCACATTGACTCTGTACTGGTACCTCCTGTATATAGCCTCCACATTGACTCTGTACTGGTACCTCCTCCACATTGACTCTGTACTGGTACCTCCTGTATATAGCCTCCACATTGACTCTGTACTGGTACCCCCTGTATATAGCCTCCACATTAACTCTGTACTGGTCCCCTGTATATAGCCTCCACATTGACTCTGTACTGGTACCTCCTGTATATAGCCTCCACATTGACTCTGTACTGGTACCCCCTGTATATAGCCTCCACATTGACTCTGTACTGGTACCTCCTGTATATAGCCTCCACATTGACTCTGTACTGGTACCCCCTGTATATAGCCTCCACATTGACTCTGTACTGGTACCTCCTGTATACAGCCTCCACATTAACTCTGTACTGGTACCTCATGTATATAGCCTCCACATTGACTCTGTACTGGTACCCCCTGTATATAGCCTCCACATGGTACCCCCTGTATACTCTGTACTCTGTACTGGTACCTCCTGTATATAGCCTCCACATTGACTCTGTACTGGTACCCCTGTATATAGCCTCCACATTAACTCTGTACTGGTACCCCTGTATATAGCCTCCACATTAACTCTGTACTGGTACCCCCTGTATATAGCCTCCACATTGACTCTGTACTGGTACCCCTGTATATAGCCTCCACATTAACTCTGTACTGGTACCTCCTGTATATAGCCTCCACATTGACTCTGTAGGTACCTCCTGTATATAGCCTCCACATTGACTCTGTACTGGTACCTCCTGTATATAGCCTCCACATTAACTCTGTACTGGTACCTCCTGTATATAGCCTCCACATTAACTCTGTACTGGTACCTCCTGTATATAGCCTCCACATTAACTCTGTACTGGTACCTCCTGTATATAGCCTCCACATTGACTCTGTACTGGTACCCCCTGTATATAGCCTCCACATTGACTCTGTACTGGTACCCCTGTATATAGCCTCCACATTGACTCTGTACTGGTACCCCTGTATATAGCCTCCACATTGACTCTGTACTGGTACCCCTGTATATAGCCTCCACATTGACTCTGTACTGGTACCTCCTGTATATAGCCTCCACATTGACTCTGTACTGGTACCTCCTGTATATAGCCTCCACATTGACTCTGTACTGGTACTGGCCTCCACATTGACTCTGTACTGGTACCTGTATATAGCCTCCACATTGACTCTGTACTGGTACCTCCTGTATATAGCCTCCTGTATTGATATAGCCTCCATTCTCTGTACTGGTACCTCCTGTATATAGCCTCCACATTGACTGTACTGGTACTGGTATAGCCTCCACATTGACTCTGTACTGGTATAGCCTCCACATTGACTCTGTACTGGTACCTCCTGTATATAGCCTCCACATTGACTCTGTACTGGTACCCCTGTATATAGCCTCCACATTGACTCTGTACTGGTACCTCCTGTATATAGCCTCCACATTGACTCTGTACTGGTACCTCCTGTATATAGCCTCCACATTGACTCTGTACTGGTACCTCCTGTATATAGCCTCCACATTAACTCTGTACTGGTACCTCCTGTATATAGCCTCCACATTAACTCTGTACTGGTACCTCCTGTATATAGCCTCCACATTGACTCTGTACTGGTACCTCCTGTATATAGCCTCCACATTGACTCTGTACTGGTACCTCCTGTATATAGCCTCCACATTACTCTGTACTGGTACCCCCTGTATATAGCCTCCACATTAACTCTGTACTGGTACCTCCTGTATATAGCCTATATTGACTCATTGACTCTGTACTGGTACCTCCTGTATATAGCCTCCACATTGACTCTGTACTGGTACCTCCTGTATATAGCCTCCACATTGACTCTGTACTGGTACCTCCTGTATATAGCCTCCACATTGACTCTGTACTGGTACCCCCTGTATATAGCCTCCACATTAACTCTGTACTGGTACCTCCTGTATATAGCCTCCACATTAACTCTGTACTGGTACCTCCATTGACTGTACTGGTACCTCCTATAGCCTCCACATTGACTCTGTACTGGTACCTCCTGTATATAGCCTCCACATTGACTCTGTACTGGTACCTCCTGTATATAGCCTCCACATTAACTCTGTACTGGTACCTCCTGTATATAGCCTCCACATTAACTCTGTACTGGTACCTCCTGTATATAGCCTCCACATTAACTCTGTACTGGTACCTCCTGTATATAGCCTCCACATTGACTCTGTACTGGTACCCCCTGTATATAGCCTCCACATTGACTCTGTACTGGTACCCCTGTATATAGCCTCCACATTGACTCTGTACTGGTACCTCCTGTATATAGCCTCCACATTGACTCTGTACTGGTACCTCCTGTATATAGCCTCCACATTGACTCTGTACTGGTACCCCTGTATATAGCCTCCACATTGACTCTGTACTGGTACCTCCTGTATATAGCCTCCACATTGACTCTGTACTGGTACCTCCTGTATATAGCCTCCACATTGACTCTGTACTGGTACCTCCTGTATATAGCCTCCACATTGACTCTGTACTGGTACCTCCTGTATATAGCCTCCACATTGACTCTGTACTGGTACCCCCTGTATATAGCCTCCACATTAACTCTGTACTGGTACACCCTGTATATAGCCTCCACATTAACTCTGTACTGGTACCTCCTGTATATAGCCTCCACATTGACTCTGTACTGGTACCTCCTGTATATAGCCTCCACATTGACTCTGTACTGGTACCTCCTGTATATAGCCTCCACATTAACTCTGTACTGGTACCCCTGTATATAGCCTCCACATTAACTCTGTACTGGTACCTCCTGTATATAGCCTCCACATTAACTCTGTACTGGTACCCCTGTATATAGCCTCCACATTAACTCTGTACTGGTACCCCTGTATATAGCCTCCACATTGACTCTAGCCTCCACATTGACTCTGTACTGGTACCTCCTGTATATAGCCTCCACATTGACTCTGTACTGGTACCCCTGTATATAGCCTCCACATTGACTCTGTACTGGTACCCCTGTATATAGCCTCCACATTAACTCTGTACTGGTACCTCCTGTATATAGCCTCCACATTGACTCTGTACTGGTACCTCCTGTATATAGCCTCCACATTGACTCTGTACTGGTACCCCCTGTATATAGCCTCCACATTAACTCTGTACTGGTACCCCCTGTATATAGCCTCCACATTAACTCTGTACTGGTACCTCCTGTATATAGCCTCCACATTGACTCTGTACTGGTACCCCTGTATATAGCCTCCACATTAACTCTGTACTGGTACCCCTGTATATAGCCTCCACATTAACTCTGTACTGGTACATGTATATAGCCTCCACATTACTCTGTACTGGTACCTCCTGTATATAGCCTCCACATTGACTCTGTACTGGTACCTCCTGTATATAGCCTCCACATTGACTCTGTACTGGTACCTCCTGTATATAGCCTCCACATTAACTCTGTACTGGTATCTCCTGTATATAGCCTCCACATTAACTCTGTACTGGTACCTCCTGTATATAGCCTCCACATTAACTCTGTACTGGTACCTCCTGTATATAGCCTCCACATTAACTCTGTACTGGTACCTCCTGTATATAGCCTCCACATTGACTCTGTACTGGTACCTCCTGTATATAGCCTCCACATTGACTCTGTACTGGTACCTCCTGTATATAGCCTCCACATTAACTCTGTACTGGTACCTCCACATTGACTCTGTACTGGTACCTATAGTATATAGCCTCCACATTGACTCTGTACTGGTACCCCTGTATATAGCCTCCACATTGACTCTGTACTGGTACCTCCTGTATATAGCCTCCACATTAACTCTGTACTGGTACCTGTATATAGCCTCCACATTGTCTGTATATAGCCTCCACATTGACTCTGTACTGGTACCTCCTGTATATAGCCTCCACATTGACTCTGTACTGGTACCTCCTGTATATAGCCTCCACATTAACTCTGTACTGGTACCTCCTGTATATAGCCTCCACATTAACTCTGTACTGGTACCTCCTGTATATAGCCTCCACATTACTCTGTACTGGTACCTCCTGTATATAGCCTCCACATTAACTCTGTACTGGTACCTCCTGTATATAGCCTCCACATTGACTCTGTACTGGTACCTCCTGTATATAGCCTCCACATTGACTCTGTACTGGTACCCCTGTATATAGCCTCCACATTGACTCTGTACTGGTACCTCCTGTATATAGCCTCCACATTGACTCTGTACTGGTACCTCCTGTATATAGCCTCCACATTGACTCTGTACTGGTACCTCCTGTATATAGCCTCCACATTGACTCTGTACTGGTACCTCCTGTATATAGCTCTGTACACATTATACTCTTAACTCTGTACTGGTACCTCCTGTATATAGCCTCCACATTAACTCTGTACTGGTACCTCCTGTATATAGCCTCCACATTGACTCTGTACTGGTACCTCCTGTATATAGCCTCCACATTGACTCTGTACTGGTACCTCCTGTATATAGCCTCCACATTGACTCTGTACTGGTACCTCCTGTATATAGCCTCCACATTGACTCTGTACTGGTACCTCCTGTATATAGCCTCCACATTAACTCTGTACTGGTACCTCCTGTATATAGCCTCCACATTAACTCTGTACTGGTACCTCCTGTATATAGCCTCCACATTAACTCTGTACTGGTACCTCCTGTATATAGCCTCCACATTGACTCTGTACTGGTACCTGTACCTGTATATAGCCTCCACATTGACTCTGTACTGGTACCTCCTGTATATAGCCTCCACATTGACTCTGTACTGGTACCCCTGTATATAGCCTCCACATTGAACTCTGTACTGGTACCTCCTGTATATAGCCTCCACATTGACTCTGTACTGGTACCCCTGTATATAGCCTCCACATTGACTCTGTACTGGTACTGGTACCTCCTGTATATAGCCTCCACATTGACTCTGTACTGGTACCTCCTGTATATAGCCTCTCACATTGACTCTGTACTGGTACCTCCTGTATATAGCCTCCACATTGACTCTGTACTGGTACCTCCTGTATATAGCCTCCACATTAACTCTGTACTGGTACCCCTGTATATAGCCTCTCTGTACTGGTACCTCCATTCTGTACTGGTACCTCCTGTATAGCCTCCACTCTGTACTGGTACCTCCTGTATATAGCCTCCACATTGACTCTGTACTGGTACCTCCTGTATATAGCCTCCACATTGACTCTGTACTGGTACCCCCTGTATATAGCCTCCACATTAACTCTGTACTGGTACCTCCTGTATATAGCCTCCACATTAACTCTGTACTGGTACCTCCTGTATATAGCCTCCACATTGACTCTGTACTGGTACCCCTGTATATAGCCTCCACATTGACTCTGTACTGGTACCTCCTGTATATAGCCTCCACATTGACTCTGTACTGGTACCCCTGTATATAGCCTCCACATTGACTCTGTACTGGTACCTCCTGTATATAGCCTCCACATTAACTCTGTACTGGTACCCCTGTATTAGCCTCCACATTGACTCTGTACTGGTACCTCCTGTATATAGCCTCCACATTGACTCTGTACTGTATACCTCCTGACTCTGTAGCCTCCACAGCCTCCACATAACTCTGTACTGGTACCTCCTGTATATAGCCTCCACATTGACTCTGTACTGGTACCTCCTGTATATAGCCTCCACATTGACTCTGTACTGGTACCCCCTGTATATAGCCTCCACATTGACTCTGTACTGGTACCCCTGTATATAGCCTCCACATTGACTCTGTACTGGTACCTCCTGGTGTATATAGCCTCCACATTGACTCTGTACTGGTACCTCCTGTATATAGCCTCCACATTGACTCTGTACTGGTACCTCCTGTATACTAGCCTCCACATTAACTCTGTACTGGTACCCTGTATATAGCCTCCACATTAACTCTGTACTGGTACCTCCTGTATATAGCCTCCACATTAACTCTGTACTGGTACCTCCTGTATATAGCCTCCACATTGACTCTGTACTGGTACCCGTGTATATAGCCTCCACATTGACTCTGTACTGGTACCTCCTGTATATAGCCTCCACATTGACTCTGTACTGGTACCCCTGTATATAGCCTCCACATTAACTCTGTACTGGTACCTCCTGTATATAGCCTCCACATTGACTCTGTACTGGTACCTCCTGTATATAGCCTCCACATTGACTCTGTACTGGTACCTCCTGTATATAGCCTCCACATTGACTCTGTACTGGTACCTCCTGTATATAGCCTCCACATTGACTCTGTACTGGTACCCCCTGTATATAGCCTCCACATTGACTCTGTACTGGTACCTCCTGTATATAGCCTCCACATTGACTCTGTACTGGTACCTCCTGTATATAGCCTCCACATTGACTCTGTACTGGTACCTCCTGTATATAGCCTCCACATTGACTCTGTACTGGTACCTCCTGTATATAGCCTCCACATTAACTCTGTACTGGGTACCTCCTGTATATAGCCTCCACATTGACTCTGTACTGGTACCTCCTGTATATAGCCTCCACATTGACTCTGTACTGGCCTCCTGTATATAGCCTCCACATTGACTCTGTACTGGTACCTCCTGTATATAGCCTCCACATTGACTCTGTACTGGTACCTCCTGTATATAGCCTCCACATTAACTCTGTACTGGTACCTCCTGTATATAGCCTCCACATTAACTCTGTACTGGTACCTCCTGTATATAGCCTCCACATTGACTCTGTACCCCCTGGTCCACATTGACCTGTACCCTGTATATAGCCTCCACATTGACTCTGTACTGGTACCTCCTGTATATAGCCTCCACATTGACTCTGTACTGGTACCCCCTGTATATAGCCTCCACCTGGTACCCCTGTATATAGCCTCCACATTGACTCTGTACTGGTACCTCCTGTATATAGCCTCCACATTGACTCTGTACTGGTACCTCCTGTATATAGCCTCCACATTGACTCTGTACTGGTACCTCCCTCCACATTGACTCTGTACTGGTACCTCCTGTATATAGCCTCCACATTGACTCTGTACTGGTACCTCAGTATATAGCCTCCACATTGACTCTGTACTGGTACCCCCTGTATATAGCCTCCACATTAACTCTGTACTGGTACCCCTGTATATAGCCTCCACATTGACTCTGTACTGGTACCTCCTGTATATAGCCTCCACATTGACTCTGTACTGGTACCTCCTGTATATAGCCTCCACATTGACTCTGTACTGGTACCTCCTGTATATAGCCTCCACATTAACTCTGTACTGGTATCTCCTGTATATAGCCTCCACATTAACTCTGTACTGGTACCTCCTGTATATAGCCTCCACATTAACTCTGTACTGGTACCTCCTGTATATAGCCTCCACATTGACTCTGTACTGGTACCTCCTGTATATAGCCTCCACATTGACTCTGTACTGGTACCTCCTGTATACATAGCTGGTACTCCTCCACATTGACTCTGTACTGGTACCTCCTGTATATAGCCTCCACATTGACTCTGTACTGGTACCTATATAGCCTCCACATTAACTCTGTACTGGTACCTCCTGTATATAGCCTCCACATTGACTCTGTACTGGTACCTCCTGTATATAGCCTCCACATTGACTCTGTACTGGTACCTCCTGTATATAGCCTCCACATTGACTCTGTACTGGTACCTCCTGTATATAGCCTCCACATTGACTCTGTACTGGTACCCCTGTATATAGCCTCCTCTGTACTGGTACATTAGACTCTGTACTGGTACCTCCTGTATATAGCCTCCACATTAACTCTGTACTGGTACCTCCTGTATATAGCCTCCACATTAACTCTGTACTGGTACCTCCTGTATATAGCCTCCACATTGACTCTGTACTGGTACCTCCTGTATATAGCCTCCACATTGACTCTGTACTGGTACCTCCTGTATATAGCCTCCACATTAACTCTGTACTGGTACCTCCTGTATATAGCCTCCACATTGACTCTGTACTGGTACCCCTGTATATAGCCTCCACATTGACTCTGTACTGGTACCTCCTGTATATAGCCTCCACATTGACTCTGTACTGGTACCTCCTGTATATAGCCTCCACATTGACTCTGTACTGGTACCTCCTGTATATAGCCTCCACATTGACTCTGTACTGGTATATATAGCCTCCATTAACTCTGTACTGGTACCTCCTGTATATAGCCTCCACATTGACTCTGTACTGGTACCTCCTGTATATAGCCTCCACATTGACTCTGTACTGGTACCTCCTGTATATAGCCTCCACATTGACTCTGTACTGGTACCTCCTGTATATAGCCTCCACATTGACTCTGTACTGGTACCTCCTGTATATAGCCTCCTCTGTACATGTATATAGCTCTGTACTGGTACCTCCTGTATATAGCCTCCACATTGACTCTGTACTGGTACCTCCTGTATATAGCCTCCACATTGACTCTGTACTGGTACCTCCTGTATATAGCCTCCACATTGACTCTGTACTGGTACCTCCTGTATATAGCCTCCACATTGACTCTGTACTGGTACCTCCTGTATATAGCCTCCACATTGACTCTGTACTGGTACCCCCTGTATATAGCCTCCACATTGACTCTGTACTGGTACCTCCTGTATATAGCCTCCACATTGACTCTGTACTGGTACCTCCTGTATATAGCCTCCACATTGACTCTGTACTGGTACCTCCTGTATATAGCCTCCACATTAACTCTGTACTGGTACCTCCTGTATATAGCCTCCACATTGACTCTGTACTGGTACTCTGGTACCCCTGTATATAGCCTCCACATTGACTCTGTACTGGTACCTCCTGTATATAGCCTCCACATTGACTCTGTACTGGTACCTCCTGTATATAGCCTCCACATTGACTCTGTACTGGTACCTCCTGTATATAGCCTCCACATTGACTCTGTACTGGTACCTCCTGTATATAGCCTCCACATTGACTCTGTACTGGTACCCCTGTATATAGCCTCCACATTGACTCTGTACTGGTACCTCCTGTATATAGCCTCCACATTGACTCTGTACTGGTACCTCCTGTATATAGCCTCCACATTGACTCTGTACTGGTACCTCCTGTATATAGCCTCCACATTGACTCTGTACTGGTACCTCCTGTATATAGCCTCCACATTAACTCTGTACTGGTACCTCCTGTATATAGCCTCCACATTGACTCTGTACTGGTACCCCCTGTATATAGCCTCCACATTGACTCTGTACTGGTACCTCCTGTATATAGCCTCCACATTGACTCTGTACTGGTACCTCCTGTATATAGCCTCCACATTGACTCTGTACTGGTACCTCCTGTATATAGCCTCCACATTGACTCTGTACTGGTACCCCCTGTATATAGCCTCCACATTGACTCTGTACTGGTACCCCCTGTATATAGCCTCCACATTGACTCTGTACTGGTACCCCCTGTATATAGCCTCCACATTAAGTATGATGTATCCACTGATTATACCAAACATCTGGAACACCTTCCTAATATGGAGTTGGACCCTCCCCTTTTCCCCTCAGAACAGCCTCAATTCGTCGGGGCATGGACTGTACAAGGTGTCGAAAGCATTCCACAGGGTTGCTGGCCCATGTTGACTCCAATGCTTCCCACAATTGTGTCAAGTTGGCTGGGTGTCCTTTGGTTGCAGTGGGGTCTCCTCAGAGGAGGATGGGGAGGACCATCGTCCTCAGTTATTTTCAGAAAAATAAAAATGGTAAAATATTTAAAAGTGGTCCTTTTTAGATAAATCTATACAAAATATAATCACGTCACCAAATAATTCATTAAAACATACTATTTTGCATCCTCCTCTGGGTACATTGACTTCAATACAAAACCTAGGAGGATTATGGTTCTCAAGGCTTCCATATACTTACACAGTTATTATGACAATTTCCGGAGGACATCCTCCAACCCATCAGAGCTCTTGCAGCATGAACTGACATGATGTCCAACCAATGAAAGGATCAGAGAATGAATCTAGTACTGAAAGCATAAGCTACAGCTAGCTAGCACTACAGTGCATAACATGTGGTGAGTAGTTGACTAAAAGAGAGAAAAATACAATAGTTGAACAGTTTTGAACAAATTATTTTATTCCAAAATGAAGGAGAAGCGAGAGAGATATTTCGTCATTTATTTTCCACTTTCAGTTTCACTTACTTAGCTGCATTTGCTAGCTATCTAGTTTAGTCTACTCAAACACTTGGCTCAAACAAAGGGATGTTATGTTAGCTAGCTGGCTATGACTATCCAACACAACACTGGAACTCTTCCAAGTCAAGGCAAGCTTTTGGTTTTACTAATTTATTGCCACTGGGATCCGCCAAGGTAGGTGCTAAACTGCTTACTGACTGTACACTGTAACGTTACTGCATGATTGTAGCAGGTTTACTAACAAGTTAGTTCTATTAGCTCTGTTGACTATGATGTTATTTTAGCTAATATGTTGACAACAATGTAAGCTGTGTGTAGCAGTTATGAAATGGTTTGGCTTGGAAAGGTTTTTTCTCCTGGTCACATACAGCTGATGTGTTGTGCATTGAAGTAAAGAAACAAAGCGAGAAGGTGATAAGAGGAGAGCACATAGATGCAAGAAGGAATACAACGTGTCTGTAATGAAAGTGAACTGTGTTTATGCATGATCAGGGGTGTATTCATTCTGCCGATTCTGTTGACAAACGTTTAAATGGAACAAAACGGGGATAAACATACCTGAATTTGTCCAGTGATATCTCTACTTCAGCTAGATGCAGGCGAGAGTGTGCAAGGCAGTATTGAATGTGTCACTGTCTGTCTATGTGTCACTGTCTGTCATCGCAAAATGTTCTCTCGACCTGTGTGAACCTACATTCTAAACTTTCATTCATAGGCTAGGTTGCTACCTCATGATGGGTATAGGGACAATTAGAGTATCATGTAGTAGCCTAAACCTATTGCTGTTACATTGAACAGGGTGAGTGAAATATGAATGACAGTCGTCCAATATGCTGTAATAGAATTAAGGCCATGCTCATGGAAAAACAAATCATCCTGCCTAATCTTAAACGGCACACACCTCCACTGTTTGGGTGGTGGACCACTCTTGGTACACATGGGAAACTGTTGAGCTGAAAAACCCAGCAGCGTTGCAGTTCTTGACACAAACCGGTGCACCTGGCACCTACTACCATACCCCGTGCAAAGTCACTTAAATATGTTGTCTTCCCCATTAACTCTCTAAATGGCACACATGCACAATCCATGTCTCATGTCTCAAGGCTTAAAAATCCTTATTTAACCTGTCTCCCCCTTCATCTACACAGATTGAAGTGGATTTAATTGGTGACATCAGTAAGGGATCATAGCTTTAGCCTGGATTCACCTAGTCTTTCTAAGTCATGGAAGGAGCAGCTATTCTGTTTTGTCTACCCAGTGTATTGCACTACAGATAAACAAGTGCTATTCGCATGTGATGCATTTGTTCTGTTGTTTACAGAATGATTTGTATCTTATAGAGCGTGGCTTTAAGGGAATAGTATGGTCACATGTAGATAGAGCAGCTGTTACGTATTATTTGGAAGAGAAAATGTATCAGCTTATTATTAAATAATTATGCCGTTCTTTCCAATACAAAAAGTGTAGTAAGTATTGTTTCCAAACTGCGTTACCCACTCCAGTCAGCAGATGGCGATGTGCGTCTTTCAGTTGACTCTTCTTGCGTGACGTATAATGGACTGGACGGGACGCTTCTTCAGGAACAACAAGGCGTCAACTCTTTCAACCACGGCGGTAGCTTGCTAGCCAACATAAAACTGAAATATTGACGTTTTAGACCATGTTAATGTACATGATCTAATCTCAGTGTTTTAAACGAGTTTCGGTTGACATATCAACTGGTTCAATTTGCAAACGTGTTAAATATTGATACTGAGCCTAGCACTAGGCTAGACGCTAATGCTAGCTAGCTAGCTAACATCCCTGACCATGAGCTCACTAAACTACTCCTCCCTTGCTAATGAAGAGGGGTCGGCTGTTTGGAGAAAGAATCTTTCAGAATGAAAAAGGAGGAAGAGGCGGCTGTTATAGTGAAAGAAGAGAAAGAACTGTTGATGAATAACTACCAGAGAGAGAGACCAAATCAAGACGCTGGACTGAGTGGAATCAAGTATAGCAAAAAGGCAGTTCATTAAAGTAAAAGATATCTTGTCCTGTAATCTAAGCGTTCACAGACCTAATCATATGGCTCGGAAGGAGTCAGCTGAAAAGGGTCCCTAAACAGTGTGCAGCGGATTTTGTACATAGAATGACGTAGGTTGATTCTTGTAGTTCTGTCTTCTGACTGGTTGGTGAAGGTTGGAGGCGGGTCCTGACCGAGCCTGTGCAGGAGCCTCATTGGTGCCCAGTGAAGTCGTCCGATCCTGGCTCCTGCCCAGTTGAAAGGGGAGTGGAGTGTGTGTGTGTGCTTATGCAAGAAGATGTTTGTGTGTCAGGGGATCGTGAGATAAGAAGAACTGGAACTGACAGTTGGTGTTTCAGGCGAGGGCGCTTCCTGTTTTGACAGGGACGCATGTGATAACTTAAGTCAGACAGATGAGCTTGGTATTCTATAGTTGCTTAAGCGGTTTCGATTCTGCTGAGGACAGAATGTGTTTGTGTTAAATAGAAGTATGTTTTGAGCAATAGCCGCCTTATGTCTTACGCCTTAAGAATCTTTCAGAATGAAAAAGGAGGAAGAGGAGGCTATTATAGTGATAGAAGAGAAAGCATCCTCTTCCTCTCTAAACGGTTCTTTCTCAATAAAGGTGAAGAAGGAAGATGTTTTTGGAGTGAAAGCGGAGACAGAATATCAGATTAGCACCAGTGAGTACTGACTTCAACAGGGACACAAACTATGCCGTTGTAGAACTAAGGTGTGGTTTTAAAGTGGCATTCTACTGAAGTTCTACACTTGAATATGTTGTTCAGTACTGTAGGAATTGTTAAAGGGTCAATCTGCCATTGGTTCATATATTTTTGGGACTTTTCAATTCGATGTATTGAATTCTCCATGTGGTCTATATTAAAGTTCCCCTCATCTAATATAACAGGCTTTTAAAATTAAATATTGGTGAATATTTTCTACTTCAAATAACAAAGGGACGCAAAAGCCACCCATTTCGTGGAACGACCCTTTTACATTTGCATCACAAACAGTATTTTAGGAAATCATGATGAAAGTGACCATTTTAGACATATGCATGGCTCTTGTAAGACTCTATGATTGCAATAGATGGTCATCAGTTTACCATCTGTTTGATGTTCTCATTCACACAGGAGACAGACATGACTATGGTGGATCCTCTGGGGAGCCTCAACAACATCCTGATGCTGACGAGGCAGTGAAGAGTCTCTCCAGATCAGAACACCAGATGGTACAGCTTGATCTGGTTTAGCATACAGCTTGCTCTATCTGAGTCTGGGTCTGGGCTGGGTTTCTGTAAAGCACTTTATGTCAACAGTGACATCAGCATCCATAATGACATGTCTGTGTGTCCCCTCTTTATGGTTACCAGGACAACGCTAGCCCTTCCTCACTCCCCGAGTCCTCGTGTCGTGCCTCTCCCGGTAGCACCTTACTGCTGGGTAGGAAGAGGTTGTCTGTGCTGCTGGTGGACTGCAGGAACAACAACACGGATACTATTTCAACCACCTGGGTAGCTTGCTGGAACAACGGGGCTGAGTGGAACTTTGGGAGGAGCAGAAGAGAGGAAAGGATCAGATTTGACACATCAAAGTAAGTGCTGTAGTTCAGTTTGAACAAATAAAATACAATCTGCCCACCGGTATCTGTTACCAGGACAACCAGCAGAGTTCTGTTAGTTGACAGGGAGATAGACTGGTGTATATGGATGTTATGAATATCATAACACTGAAAAAGGATTCTGCCAATGAAAAGAGAGAAACCAATAGAGCATATAAAACCTTGATGAAAGTTACCTTTAGAGGGAAAGTTTCAAGATGACCTGATATAAGGTGCTTGTTTTACAAAAACGTTTCCATAAAACATTATGGATGGTACATTGCCTGTCCCAGTCAACCCCCCTATCTTTACAAGACTGTAGAACAGGCAAACTAAACTCAAGACACTGTTAATTAATTAATCAACCTACCAGGGTAGTTACAAACAGTACAGAAATTGAATCATCAACATATTTTGATCATATCTTTACTATTGCTGCAGGAATGTGTTTGAAAGCATTATCCAAATTCATCGGATGTTGTGATCACAATATAGTAGTCATATCTAGGACAACCAAAGTTCCAAAAGGCTGGGCCTAATGTTCTATATAAGAGATCATACAATTGTTTGTGGGGATTTCTATGTTGTTGAGATGTTGTTAGGTTATTTTCTTTCACAGTAAATAACTATATATATGCCATTTATAACTCACGGACACTAGAGAAGCTTTAACCAAGTTGAATTATTCCCAAAGGTTCTGTACATCTGTAATTCAGACAACCCAAAATTTGTTCCATCCAGATATATGTCCCACTTAAGACACCTCCTTCTCTCCAATCCTTACATCTTATGGTTCCACAGGAAGAGAGTAAAGAGAGTAACAGGATACCAGACCTTTCTCCCTGATGAGAATCTGTCCTGACCTCAACCTCTCCTTCATCTAATCCACAGATGTTAGTCTCCCCTGTTTCACACTTTGCTCTCCTCTCGTCCACCCAACACATTTCGAAGCCGTCTGTCTTTCTTCAGAGAACCATTAACTTCTGACATAACACCCAGTCTCTTTCACTTCCTATCACTTCTTTAATGTCTCCATGTTCAAAGTTTAGCCGATTCCAACAATGGAAACAATATTTGTTGGTCCGTGGTGTGTAATGATGAGCAACCACATGCTGCCCTTGACACTTATGAAATTGCTTATCCCAGTTCCTAATAAGCAGCACCCATTAAGAAAATGACTGTAAAACTGTTAAATCCACGTGGATTGATGATACATTTAAAAATGGTATGATGAAGAGGGAGGCAAAAGAGATGGCATATAGGTCTGGCTGAATAACTGATTGGCAAACATATTGCAAATTGAGAAATCATTTGACTAAACTGAATAAAAAGAAAAAACTACACAATGAAACAAAGATAAAATACATGAAGAATGATTGTAAAAAGCTGTGGAGCATCTTCAATGAAATTTTGCGCAAATAAAATCTACAATGACAAGTCACTGGTGTCTGACAACGTGGATGGAAAATTGAGGATAATAGCAGCCGATATTGCCATTCCTATTTGCCTTGTCTTTAATTTAAGCCTACTAGAAAGTGTGTGCCCTCAGGCCTGGAGGGAAGTTAAAGTCCTTTACTGGCTTAAACTGGCTTGACCAATCAGCCTGTTACCAACCCTTACAATTTTGGGAAAAAAATATTTGACCAGATACAATGCTATTCTACAGTAAACAAATATAGACTTTTAGCTTATAGGGAAGTTCATTCAACAGGGAAGTTCATTCAACAAGCACAGCAATTGCAAATGACTGATTGGCTGAGAGAAATTGATGATAAAAATATTGTTGGGGCTGTTTTGTTTGACTTCAGTGCAGCTTTTGGCATTATCGATCATAGTCTGCTGCTGACAAAAACGTATGGCTTTACACCCCCTGCTATATTGTGGATAAAGAGTTTTTCTTTTAAAATGTAACCTTTATTTAATAATAATAATAATATTTAACTAGGCAAGTCAGTTAAGAACAAATTATTTTTTTCAATGATGGCCTAGGACTGCCTTGTTCAGGGGCAGAACGACAGAGTTTTTTACCTTGTCAACTCGGGAATTCGATCCAGCAATCTTTCGGTTACTGGCCTACCGCTCTAACCACTAGGCTACCTGCTGCCCCAGAGCTACCTGTCTAACAGAACACAAAGAGTGTTCTTTAATGGAAGCCTGTACAACAAAATCAAGTTTGAATCAGGAATTCCCCAGGGCAGCTGTTTGGCACCTACTTTTTTCAATCTTTACCAACAACATGCCAATGACAGTCTATGTATGCGTTGACTCAACAATGTACATGTCAGCTACTACATCGACTGAAATGACTGCAACACTTAACATAGAGATGCAGTTAGTTTCAGAATGGGTGTCAAGGAATAAGTTAGTCCTAAATATTTCTGATTACCTTAAAACCTATTGGTGTTAGGGGGTAGTATTTTCACTTTTGGGGAAAAAACGTCCCCGTTTTAAACGGGATATTTTGTCAAGAAGAGATACTAGAATATGCATATAATTGACAGCTTTGGATAGAAAACACTAACATTTCCAAAACTGTAAAGATATTGTCTGTGAGTATAACAGAACTGATGTTGCAGGCGAAAGCCTGAGAAAAATCCAATCCGGAAGTGCCCCAGGTTTTGAAAGCGCTGCGTTCCAATGACTCCCTATATGGCTTTGAATGTACCATCAACGAGCTTAAGCTTTCTACGTATTCCCCAAGGTGTCTACAGTATTGTGACGTAGTTTTACGCATTTCTGTTGAAGAATAGCCGTATGGGGGCACATTGCGTAAGTGGTCACATGGTGGCTCCGAGAGAGATTATCGCGTAAAGTGCAGAGGTAGCCATTACTCCAATCGGTCCTAGAGAAAAAGGAATTGTCCCGACTGATATATTTTCAAATAGATATTTGAAAAACACCTTGAGGATTGATTCTAAACAACGTTTGCCATGTTTTTGTCGATATTATGGAGCTAATTTGGAATCTTTTTTGGAGTTGTGACCGCAATTTCCGGGCGATTTCTCAGCCAAACGTGAAGAACAAACAGAGCTATTCGCCAATTGCCCGCTCCCTCAGAGACCTGTGGCATTATTGTGTGAACAAACTGCACATTTTCTAGTTGCCTTTTATTATCCCCAGTACAAGGTGCACCTGTGTAATAACCAAGCTGTTCAATCAACTTCTTGATATGCCACACTGTCAGGTGGATGGATTATCTTGGCAAAGAATAAATGTTGACTAACAGTGATGCTCATGAAACATCCAACATTTTACATGTTGCGTTTATATTTTAGTTTTTTGTTGTTACTATCAGTTTTAGGAACATTTACCCAAAATATGACATCAGCGATAATCAAAATATTGAAAATCTGTGAATGTCTAAATAAGAAATTGGTCCATTTAAACAGCAATGTGTCCGAACCCTTTCAACAACGGGGAGATGTTACTGATGTGCTTTGTATCTTCGACGTAAAAACAAGTTTTGGACTTCCACACAAAATTACTTCTTTAGTTATTTTATGTTTAAGGAAGTGTGTAGGTCACATTCTGTATCATACAGCTATGAAAGTTATATATTTAGAACCACCTGATCAATTGGAATCCAGCGACGTCTGTGTCTTCAGTGTCCTAGAACTGTCTAGGTTTTTGTGTTCTGACTTGTAAAACAGGATGAATAAGTAATGTAAACATATCAGTAATTACCAGGAATCTCTACATTTGTTTTAAAATCACACTAAGATAGTTAAAACTGGCCTCGGGTTATTGAGAGATCTGATTTAGGATTTACCCTCGTAGCAAGGTTGTTTTATCATGTGGTTTTATTCGGGTCTCTATTTAAAAATAACACTGTCTTTGGCAGGAGAAAGGCCAGACTCGGAGGAACCAGAGCCAGGGACGTCCAAACTAGCAAGACGACACCACTGCTCCCACTGTGGAAAGAGTTGTAACCGGTTATGGGACCTGAAACAACATGAGAAAATGCACACATGGGAGAAGCCTTACCACTGTTCCCAGTGTGGAAAGAGTTTTCACCAGAAAGCACACCTGAAAGTTCATGTGAGAATACACACAGGAGAGAAGCCTTACCACTGCTCCCAGTGTGGAAAGAGTTTTCACCAGAAAGCACACCTGAAAGCTCATGAGAGAATACACACAGGAGTGAAGCCGTACCACTGCTCCCAATGTGGAAAGTGTTTCAACGAGAGAAGATACCTGAACCGACACGAGGGAATACACACAGGGAGAAGCCTTACCACTGCTCCCAATGTGGAAAGTGTTTCACCAGAGAGGAAACCTGAAACGACACGAGAGAATACACACAGGAGAGAAGCCTTACCACTGCTCCCAATGTGGAAAGTGTTTCGCCCATAGAGAAAACCTGAAACAACATGAGAGAATACACACAGGAGAGAAGCATTACCACTGTTCCCTGTGTGGAAAGAGTTTTCAGAAATCACACCTGAAAGCTCATGAGAGAATACACACAGGAGTGAAGCCGTACCACTGCTCCCAATGTGGAAAGTGTTTCACCGAGAGAAGATACCTGAACCTACACGAGGGAATACACACAGGGGAGAAGCCTTACCACTGCTCCCAATGTGGAAAGTGTTTCAGCCAGTCGGGGAAGCTGAAACGACACGAGAGAATACACACAGGAGAGAAGCCTTACCACTGCTCCCAATGTGGAAAGTGTTTCGACCAGAGAGGAAACCTGAAACAACATGAGAGAATACACACAGGAGAGAAGCCTTACCACTGCTCCCAATGTGGAAAGTGTTTCAGCCAGTCGGGGAAGCTGAAACTACACGAGAGAATACACACAGGAGAGAAGCCTTACCACTGCTCCCAATGTGGAAAGTGTTTCAACCAGAGAGGAAACCTGAAACAACATGAGAGAATACACACAGGACAGGAGAGAAGCCTTACCACTGCTCCCAATGTGGAAAGTGTTTCAACGAGAGAGGAAACCTGAAACAACATGAGAGAATACACACTGGGCAGAAGCCTTACTACTCCTCCCAGGGTGCAAAGCTTTTGCCCATTTAGGAAGCCTGAAAGAACACATTAGACTGCACACAGAGGAGAAGGATTAGAAAAGCTCAGACTGTGGGAAAACATATTACTCATAACAGTGATTTAAACGTCATTAGAGAATCCACACAGGAGAGAGAAATTACTCCTCTTAGCGTGTATGTTGATATTTCACATCACATTGACTTAACATTCATCAGAGAACATACACAGTGCTCCCGTTGTCTTATATTGTTGACTGACAATGTGTTTACCTGTCTTTACCATATGAAATTAAATGGTACAGGGTATACTCAAACATATATTTGTTTGTTTTTATTAGAAAACATGAAGTGAATATGGAGTATGTCAGTTTGAATATAAAGGAGATCAGGTTCCTTGTTTTAAATGGTCCTTTTTTAAACTCTTTGTGTTTATCTGGGTGTGTCATTCCTCCAGCACTACAGATAATCAAGTGATATTTGGATGTGATGCATTTGTTCCATTGTTGACATTTGCATTGTTGGCCCACTGATGATTTAATGAAATGAAAATGTTCAGACTCTGTAATGGAAAATGTTAATTGTATGTGTGTCCACATAACTGAGTATGTGACTAACCTTGTGAAACTGTCCTATTATAAGCTCCTGTTCTTGGGACTATCATCCTGTGTTGCAAACCAATTTACACCTGTGTCCTTGTATGACTAAAGTCCCTCCCAGGAACAGGAAACTATAAAGATATGTGCTAATCACTCAATGCTTCAGTAATTCAGACTGTCTCCACTGCGCTGTGTAACTCTGTTATTCTCTCTGAGTTCAGAAATAAAAAATCTTGGTTTGACTTGGACTCCAGCAGATCCTTATTTTATAATATCAACCACAACTCTCCCACAGATTGCTGTGTATTATTGTCTAAATGAAGAGTTCCTCTTTCGACTTTCCTGGTGGCATTTACAAACCTCCCACTGGTTGAATAAACGTTGTTACCCAAATGATGAGATTATTATTTTATTTGTCAAATGGCAACCAAGCATCGATCATCATGTCACCAGAATAAGAACCTCAAAATGTATTGGAAAGGAGCAATAAACTCATCACATGCACTTTCACCACCCTGTGAAGTTCATAACTTATTTCATCTGTAGCCTAATAAACTACATGGTTTCTCAAGTCATAGTGGGAGGACCACACAACATATCATGTGACTCCAAGTTAACTAAGATGTGATTGTTATCATTAAGGAGTTTCCACAGCCATTTCTCACTTAGACATTTTTACTGACACAAATATACAAACACATTGTCAAACGGAGTAACAAATCGTCTGTCAGCATTTATAAAAGTGTACAAGCATATCTTGTTTCCGTCAGCCCGGTCATTACTTCTGAAATGGTTGGATCAATATCCACCTTCATGATGTGGATGAAGCCTGATTTGGAATGTCTGAGTAGTTCTATATGATGTCATAATACACCCCTCTGATAGTGATACATTTGCTCCATTGTTTCCATGTCAGTTGGTTTCCCACTCTGATGATTTATATCTGACAGAGGGGCTTTAAATGAATAGTATGGTGACATCTTAGTGTGTCTTGAAGTAAATAGGATTATTAATCATAAACTCCTACTGCAACAATACACTGCAGCTTTGACATCAAGAAGAGAATGGGCTGATGGGTGGTGGTGCTACTCTATAGGTAAGGCTGTCCAATATGAATGTTCAAATAGTCACTTCTAGCCAGCCTCCGCCCAGTACCCTGCCCTGAACTTAGTCACTGTTACTAGCCGTCAACCACCCAGTACTCCACCCTGTATTCTAGTCAAGGCTCATCCTATATAACTACTGCTGTACACACCTTTTATATTCATATACGGTCCATAATGTCTAGATACACCAACATATACATTTTAAACCAACTGTATATATTTATATTCCAGACTCTTGACATTCCTCGTTCTACCATTTCTATATTTCTAAATCCTTAAAAGAAATTGTAGGGAAAATCAGGTCACACAAATGACTATTTCTAAACAAAGATAATAGACAAGTAGAATGGGAGAGGTTTCTTATACTATCTTTACTTACTCGGTGAAGAGACTCCAGGGATGGTGATGAAGGCTGTAGGAATGAAGATCAGACAGTGAAGAGACTCCAGGGACGGTGATGAAGGCTGTAGGAATGAAGATCAGACAGTGAAGAGACTCCAGGGACGGTGATGAAGGCTGTAGGAATGAAGATCAGACAGTGAAGAGACTCCAGGGATGATGATGAAGGCTGTAGGAATGAAGATCAGACAGTGAAGAGACTCCAGGGATGGTGATGAAGGCTGTAGGAATGAAGATCAGACAGTGAAGAGACTCCAGGGATGGTGATGAAGGCTGTAGGAATGAAGATCAGACAGTGAAGAGACTCCAGGGATGGTGATGAAGGCTGTAGGAATGAAGATCAGACAGTGAAGAGACTCCAGGGATGGTGATGAAGCATCAACCAGAGAATCAACCAGATTAATTCACAGTCAGTGTTGTTCAGAGAATCAACCAGATTAATTCACAGTCAGTGTTGTTCAGCAGAGAATCAACCAGATTGATTCACAATCAGTGTTGTTGAGCAGAGAATCAACCAGATTGATTCACAGTCAGTGTTGTTCAGCAGAGAATCAACCAGATTGATTCACAATCAGTGTTGTTGAGCAGAGAATCAACCAGATTGATTCACAGTCAGTGTTTTTGAGCAGAGAATCAACCAGATTGATTCACAGTCAGTGTTGTTCAGCAGAGAATCAACCAGATTGATTCACAGTCAGTGTTGTTCAGCAGAGAATCAACCAGATTGATTCACAGTCAGTGTTGTTCAGCAGAGAATCAACCAGATTGATTCACAGTCAGTGTTGTTCAGCAGAGAATCAACCAGATTGATTCACAAGTGTTGTTCAGCAGAGAATCAACCAGTTGATTGTTTGAGCAGAGAATCAACCAGATTGATTCACAGTCAGTGTTGTTGGGCAGAGAATCAACCAGTTTGATTCACAGTCAGTGTTGTTGAGCAGAATCAACCAGATTGATTCACAGTCAGTGTTGTTGAGCAGAATCAACCAGATTGATTCACAGTCAGTGTTTTTGAGCAGAGAATCAACCAGATTGATTCACAATCAGTGTTGTTGAGCAGAGAATCAACCAGATTGATTCACAGTCAGTGTTGTTGAGCAGAGAATCAACCAGGTAATCCATGTCCAAGTTATTCAGGTGCATAATAAAATGTTTTTATTCTATTCTTGTTATTCAACTAAAAAATGTTCTCTGAATGAGAACAAGCACATCTCTGAGCGTTATGCATTATTACATCGATTGACTGAATGATGAAGCTGACAGCTTTGTAGTAAAACAGGTTTGGAGTTAATTCCAATTCAATTCCAGTCAATTCAGGAAGTAAATCAAATTCCAATTCCAGCTCTTCATAATTGAAAACCATAGAAGGGAATTGGCATTTTCAGTTGACTTCCTGAATGCTGAATGGCAGTGAGATGCCACCCTCCTTCTCACATCCAGCCTGTTCCTGATATTCTGCTCTACATACAACGCATTCGGGAGGTATTCTGACCTCTTGACTTGTTCCACATTTTGTTATGTTCGTCTTAATCTAAAATGGATTAAATTGGATGTTTTCCTCATCAATCTACACACAACACCCCATAATGACAAAGCAAAGACAGGGTTTTAGAAATGTTTGCAAATGTATTTTATAATTAAAAACTGAAAAATAACATTTACATAAGTATTCAGACCCTTTACTCTGTACTTTGTTGAAGCACCTTTGGCAGCGATTACAGCCTCATGTATTCTTGGGTTTGACACTACAAGCTTGGCACACCTGTATTTTCTCCCATTCTTCTCTGCAGATCCTCTCAACCTCTGTCAGGTTGGATGGGGAGCGTCGCTGCACAGCTATTTTCAGGTCTCTCCAGAGATGTTCGATCGGGTTCAAGTCCAGGCTCTGGCTGGGCCACACAAGGACATTCAGAGACTTGTCCCGAAGCCACTTCTGCGTTGTCCTTTGTCTGTGTGCTTAGGGTTGTTGTTCTGTTGGAAGCTGAACCTTTGCCCCAGTCTGAGGTCCTGAGTGCTCTGGAGCAGATTTTCATCAATTATCTCTCTGTACTTTATTTTTATTTTATTTATTTATTATTGAACCTTTATTTAACTTGGCAAGTCAGTTAAGAACAAATTCTTATTTACAACGGCGGCCAACCAAAAGGCAAAAGGCCTCCTACGGTGGCTGGGATTCAAAACAAGGATACATCCCTAACCAAGGCCCTTCTTCAGTGGCTTCTTCCTTGCTGAGCGTCCTTTCAGGTTATGTTGATATAGGACTCATTTTACTATGGATATAGATATTTTTGTACCTGTTTCCTCCAGCATCTTCACAAGGTCCTTTGCTGTTGTTCTGGGACTGGTTTGCACTTTTCGCACCAACGTATGTTGATCTCTAGGAGACAGAACAAGTCTCCTTCCTGAGCGGTATGGCGGCTGTGTGGTCCCATGGTGTTTATACTTGCATATACTATAGTTTGTCAACAAGACATTTGTGGAGTGGTTGAAAACCGAGTTTTAATGACTCCAACCTAAGTGTATGTAAACATCCCTTGTATAGCCTCCACTCTGTACTGGTACCCCCTGTATATAGTCTCCACATTGACTCTGTACTGGTACCCCCTGTATATAGCCTCCACATGGACATTGTACTGGTACCCCCTGTATATAGCCTCCATATTGACTCTGTACTGGTACCTCCTGTATATAGTCTCCACATTGACTCTGTACTGGTACCCCCTGTATATAGCCTCCACTATGACTCTCTGTCGGTACCCCCTGTATATAGCCTCCACATTGACTCTGTACTGGTACCCCCTGTATATAGTCTCCACATTGACTCTGTACTGGTACCCCCTGTATATAGCCTCCACATTGACTCTGTAGTGGTACCCCCTGTATATAGCCTCCACATTGACTCTGTACTGGTACCCCCTGTATATAGCCTCCACATTGACTCTGTACTGGTACCCCCTGTATATAGCCTCCACATTAACTCTGTACTGGTACCCCCTGGATATAGCCTCCACATTGACTCTGTACTGGTACCCCCTGTATATAGCCTCCACATTGACTCTGTACTGGTACCCCCTGTATATAGCCTCCACATTGACTCTGTACTGGTACCTCCTGTATTTTGTCTCGTTTTAGTTTTTTATTGTGTTACTTTTTTGAACGTTTTATTTTGGTAATATTTTCTTAACACTTGTTTTTCTTATCTACGTTGTTGGTTAAGGGCTTGTCAGTAAGCATTTCACGTTAAGATCCACACCTGTTGTATTCAGCGCATGTGACAAATAATATTTGATTGTAACTAAATATGAAGTATGTCAGTTTCAATGTTACGGTCTTTGATTCAATTATATTTTTGAAACTCAGGCTGTGTGTGTTTATCTGCGTCATTCCTTGATCATTCCTTGTGGTCCTGTAGCTCAGTTGGTGGAGTATAGTGCTTGTTAAACCAGGGTAGTGGGTTTGATTCCTGGGACCACCCATATGTAAAGTGTTTGTACACATGACTGCAAATCCCTTTGGATAAAAGTGTCTGCTAAATGGCAGATATATCCACTGATTATACCAAACATCTGGAGCAACTTCCTAATATGGAGTTGGACCCTCCCCTTTTCCCCTCAGAACAGCCTCAATACGTCGGGGCATGGACTCTACAAGGTGTCGAAAGCATTCCACAGGGATGCTGGCCCATGTTGACTCCAATGCTTCCCACAATTGGGTCAAGTTGGCTGGATGTCCTTTGGGTGCAGTGGGGTCTCCTCAGAGGAGGAAGGGGAGAACCATCGTCCTCAGTTATTTTCAGAAAAATAAAAAAGGTAAAATATTTAAAAGTGGTCCTTTTTAGATAAAACTATACTAAATATAATCACATCACCAAATAATTTATTAAAACATACTATTTTGCATCCTCCTCTGGATACATTGACCACAATACAAAACCTGGGAGGATTATGGTTCTCAAGGCTTCCATAGACTTACACGGGTATTATGACAACTTCCGGAGGACATCCTCCAACCCATCAGAGCTCTTGCAGCATGAACTGACATGATGTCCAACCAATGAAAGGATCAGAGAATGTATCTAGTACTGAAAGCATAAGCTACAGCTAGCTAGCACTGCAATGCAAGCTTTTGGTTTGACTAATTTATTGCCACTGGGACCCTGGTAAGTGCTGCACTGCTTACTGACTGTACACTGTAACTTACTGCATGATTGTAGCAGGTTTACAAACGAGTTAGTTCTATTAGCTCTGTTGACTATGATGTTATTTTAGCTAATATGGTGACAACAATGTAAGCTGTGTGTTTCAGTTATGAAATGGTTTGGCTTGGAAAGGTTTTTTCTCCTGGTGACATACAGCTGATGTGTTGTGCATTGAAGTACAGAAACAAAGGGAGAAGGTGATAAGAGGAGAGCACATAGATGCAAGAAGGAATACAACGTGTCTGTAATGAAAGTGAAACTGTGTTTATGCATGATCAGGGGTGTATTCATTCCGCCGATTCTGTTGACAAACGTTTAAATGGAACAAAACAGGGATAAACATACCTGAATTTGTCCAGTGATATCTCTATTTCAGCTAGATGCAGGCGAGAGTGTGCAAGGCAGTATTGAATGTGTCACTGTCTGTCTATGTGTCACTGTCTGTCATCGCAAAATGTTCTCTCGACCTGTGTGAACCTACATTCTAAACTTTCATTCATAGGCTAGGTTGCTACCTCATGATAGGTATAGGGACAATTAGAGTATCATGTAGTAGCCTAAACCTATTGCTGTTACATTGAACAGGGTGAGTGAAATATGAATGACAGTCGTCCAATATGCTGTAATAGAATTAAGGCCATGCTCATGGAAAAACAAATCGTCCTGCCTCATCTTAAACGGCACAAACCACCACTGTTTGGGTGGTGGACCACTCTTGGTACACATGGGAAACTGTTGAGCTGAAAAAACCCAGCAGCGTTGCAGTTCTTGACACAAACCGGTGCACCTGGCACCTACTACCATACCCCGTGCAAAGTCACTTAAATATTTTGTCTTCCCCATTACCTCTCTAAATGGCACACATGCACAATCCATGTCTCATGTCTCAAGGCTTAAAAATCCTTATTTAACCTGTCTCCCCCCCTTCATCTACACGGATTGAAGTGGATTTAACTAGTGACATCAGTAAGGGATCATAGCTTTAGCCTGGATTCACCTAGTCTTTCTAAGTCATGGAAGGAGCAGGTGTTCTTAATGTTTTGTCTACCCAGTGTAAAGCACTACAGATAATCAAGTGCTATTTGCATGTGATGCGTTTGTTCTGTTGTTTACAGGATGATTTGTATCTTATAGAGCGTGGCTTTAAGGGAATTAGTATGGTCACATGTAGATAAAAAAGAATGTGAAAAATTAACAGAGAAAATGTATATCAACACACTACCTAGTCATATAAGTATTTATTAATCATCTACATTTTCATATTGAGCTTCTACGTCTGTGTACAGGAACGTATTATTTGGAAGATAAAATGTATCAGCTTATTATTAAATAATTATGACGTTCTTTCCAATACAAAAAGTGTTGTCACTATTGTTTCCAAACTGCGTTACCCACTCCAGCCAGCAGATGGCGATGAGCGTCTTTCAGTTGTCTCTTCTTGCGTGACGTATAATGGACTGGACGGACGCTTCTTCAGGGACAACAAGGCGCCAACTCTTTCGACCACCTCGGTAGCTTGCTAGCCAACATAAAACTGAAAGATTGACGCTTTAGACCATGTTAATGTACATTATCTAATCTCAGTGTTTTAAACACAGTTCTGTTGACGTATTAACTGGTTAACTGTAACCTAATTTGCAACGATTTATGCTGAGCCGAGCACTAGGCTATTCGCTAATGCTAACTAGCTAGCTAACATCCCTGACCATGAGCTCACTAAACTACTCATCCCCTGCTAATGAAGAGGAGGTCTGCTGTTTGGAGAAAGACGTTCTGGCGCTGAACATCTGCTGTTTTAATGTACATTAGCTAACCTCAGTGTTTTAAACAAGTTGACGTATCAACTGGTTCAATTTGCAAACGTGTTAAAGATTGATACTGTGCCTAGCACTAGGCTAGACACTAATGCTAGCTAGCTAGCTAACATCCCTGACCATGAGCTCACTAAACTACTCCTCCCTTGCTAAAGAAGAGGGTGTCTGCTGTATGGAGAAAGACTCTTTCAGAATGAAAAAGGAGGAAGAGGAGGCTGTTATAGTGAAAGAAGAGAAAGAACCGTTTAGAGAGGAAGATGATGCTCTCTCAATAAAGGTGAAGGAGGAAGACGTTTTGGGGTGAAAGAGGAAGAGACGGAATATCAGATTAACACCAGTGAGTACTGTCTTCAACAGGGACACAAACTATGCTGTTGTTGAACTAATGTGCGGTTTTAAAGTGTTATTCTACTGAAGTTCTACACTTGAATATGTTGTTCAGTACTGTAGGAATTGTTAAAGGGTCGATATGCAATTGGTTCATATGTTTAAGGGACTTTTCAATTCGATGTATTGAATTCTCCATGTGGTCTACATTAAAGTTCCCCTCATCTAGTATAACAGGCTTTTAAAATTCAATATTGAAGCATAATCTCTACTTAAAATATCAAAGGGACATATTCATGCCTCTTGTAAGACCCTATGATTTTATTAGACGGTTATAAGTTTACTACTCATTTTGATGTTCTCATTTACACAGGAGAGAGACATGACTATGGTGGATCCTCTGGGGAGCCTCAACAACATCCTGATGCTGACGAGGCAGAGAAGAGTCTCTCCAGATCAGAACACCAGATGGTACAGCTTGGTCTGGTCTAGCATACAGCTTTCTCTCTCTGGGTCTGGTCTAGCTCTCTCTGGGTCTGGTCTAGCTCTCTCTGGGTCTGGTCTAGCTCTCTCTGGGTCTGGTCTAGCTCTCTCTGGGTCTGGTCTAGCTCTCTCTGGGTCTGGGCTGGGTTTCTGTAAAGCACTTTATGACAACAGTGACATCAGCATCCAGAGCCAGAGAAGAGTCTCTCCAGATCAGAACACCAGATGGTACAGCTTGGTCTGGTCTAGCAAACAGCTTTCTCTCGCTTGGGGGCTGGGTTTCTGTAAAGCACTTTATGACAACAGTGACATCAGCATCCATAATGATGTGCGTCTGTGTCCCCTCTTTATGGTTACCAGGACAACACTAGCCCTTCCTCCCTCCCGGAGTCCCTGTATCGTGCCTCTCCCGGTAGCACCTTACTGCTGGGTATGAAGAGGTTGTCTGTGCTGCTGGTGGACTGCAGGAAAACAACGGGGCTGAGTGGAACTGTGAGAGGAGGAGAAGAGAAGAAAGGATCAGATTTGACACATCAAAGTAAGTGCTGTAGTTTAGTTTGAACTAATACAATAGATCTGCCCACCGGTATCTGTGACCAGGACAACCAGCAGACGTCGGTTGGTTGACAGGAAGATAGACTGGTGTATATGGATGTTATGAATATCATAACACTGAAAAAGGATTCTGCCAATGAAAAGAGAGAAACCAATAGACCATATAAAACCTTGATGAAAGTTAGCTTTGGAGAGAAAGTTTCAAGATGATCCAATGTAAGGTGCTTTTTTTACAAAAACTTTTCCTTAAAACATTATGGATGTTACATTGCCTGTCCCAGTCAAACCCCCTATCTTTACAAGACTGTAGAACAGGCAAACTAAACTCAAGACTTTGGTAATTAATTAACTAGTACTGAAGAAAAGCTGTGATCAGGCTGCCCACTCAAACAAAAGCTTCAAACTGTAACCATTGCTGGCGACCTGGTTCAGGTTATCAATCAACCTACCAGGGTAGTGGCAAACAGTAGAGGAATTAAATCATCAACATGGTTTGATCATATCTTTACTAATGCTGCAGAAATGGGTTTTAAAGCAGCATCCAGATCCATCAGATGTAGTGATCACAATATAGGAGCCATGTCTAGGAAAACCACCGTTAAAAGGCTGGGACTAATATTGTGTATAAGAGGTCATACAATTTTATGTAGTGATTCCTATGTTATTGATGTAAATAATATTTGTTGGTCTGTGGTGTGTAATGATGAGCAACCAGACGCTGCCCTTGACACATTTGAAGCTGCTTATCCCAGTTACTAATAAGCAGCACCCATTAAGAAAATGACTGTAAAAACTGGGATTGATGAGGAATTAAAAAATGGTATTATGAAGAGGGAGGCAAAAGAGATGGCAAATAGGTCTGGCTGTATAACTGATTGGCAAATGTATTGCAAATTGAGACATCATTTAATAAACTGAATAAAAAGAAGAAACTACACAATGAACCAAAGATAAATGACATGAAGAATGAAACTTATTGCTCAATGAAAGTCTATATCTAACAGAAGTGGGTGAAACGAACTTACCACCCTAACAACCAAACAATGAACAGGTGAAAACAATTAGACAAAACCAAACGAAAAAGGATCGGTGGCAGCTAGTAGACCGGCGACGACAACCGCCGAGCGGCACCCGAACGGGGAGGGGAGCCACCTTCGGTAATATTCGTGACACCTATTGCAAATTGAGAAATAATGTGACTAAACTCAATATAAAGAATAAACTACACTATGAAACAAAGATAAATGACATGAAGAAGGATAGTAAAAATCTTTGGAGCATCTTCAATGAAATTTTGCGCAAATAAAATCAACAATGACAAGTCACTGGTGTCTGACAACGTGGATGGAAAATTGAGGATGATAGCAGCCGATATTGCCATTCCTATTTGCCTTGTCTTTAATTTAAGCCTACTAGAAAGTGTGTGCCCTCAGGCCTGGAGGGAAGCTAAAGTCATTCCACTACCCAAGAATAGTAAAGCTCCCTTTACTGGCTTAAATAGCCGACCAATCAGCCTTAAATAGCCGACCAATCAGCCTGTTACCAACCATTACAATTTTGGAAAAAATATATTTGACCTGATACAAAGTAAACAAATATAGACGTTCAGCTTATAGGGAAGTTCATTCAACTAGCACAGCACTTACAAATGACTGATTGGCTGAGAGACATTGATGATAAAAATGGCTTTACACCTCCTGCTATATTGTGGATAAAGAGTTTTTCTTTTAAAATATAACCTTTATTTAACTAGGCAAGTCAGTTATAAACAAATTCTTTTTTTCAATGATGGCCTAGGACTGCCTTGTTCAGGGGCAGAACGACAGAGTTTTTACCTTGTCAGCTCAGGGTTTCGATCCAGCAATCTTTCGGTTACTGGCCTACCGCTCTAACCACTAGGCTACCTGCCGCCCCAGAGCTACCTGTCTAACAGGACACAGAGAGTGTTCTTTAATGGAAGCTTGTACAACAAAATCAAGTTTGAATCAGGAATTCCCCAGGGCAGCTGTTTGGCACCTACTTTTTAAATCTTTACCAACAACATGCCAATGACATTTGAGTAAAGCCAGTGAGTCTATGTATGCTGACTCAACACTGTACATGTCAGCTACTACATCGACTGAAATGACTTCAACACTTAACATAGAGCTGCAGTTAGTATCAGAATGGGTGTCAAGGAATAAGTTAATCCTAAATATTTCTGATTACCTTAAAACCTCTTGGTGTTAGGGGGCACTATTTTCATTTTTGGAAAAAAAACGTCCCCGTTTTAAACGGGATATTTTGTCAGTAAAAGATACTAGAATATGCATATAATTGACAGCTTTGGATAGAAAACACTCTAATGTTTCCAAAACTGTAAAGATATTGTCTGTGAGTATAACAGAACTGATGTTGCAGGTGAAAGCCTGAGGAAAATCCAATCCGGAAGTGCCCCAGGTTTTGAAAGCGCTGTGTTCCAATGACTCCCTATATGGCTTTGAATGTACCATCAACAAGCTTATGCTTTCTACGTATTCCCCAAGGTGTCTACAGCATTGTGACGTAGTTTTACGCATTTCTATTGAAGAATAGCCGTATGGGGGCACATTGCGTAAGTGGTCACATGGTGGCTCCGAGAGAGATTCTCGCGTAAAGTGCAGAGGTAGCTATTACTCCAATCGGTCCTTGAGAAAAAGGAATTGTCCCGACGGATATATTATCAAATAGATATTAGAAAAACACATTGAGGATTGATTCTAAACAACGTTTGCCATGTTTTTGTCGATATTATGGAGCTAATTTGGAATATTTTTCGGAATTGTGACTGCAATTTCCGGGCGATTTCTCAGCCAAACGTGAAGAACAGAGCTATTTCGCCTACAAAAATAATATTTTGGGAAAAAATGAACTTTGGCTGTCTACCTGGGAGTCTCGTGAGTGAAAACATCCGAAGTTCAAAGGTAAACGATTTAATTTGATTGCTTTTCTGATTTTCGTGACAAGTTTGCCTGCTGCTAGCAAGGCATAATGCTATGCTAGGCTATGATAAACTTACACAGACGCTTGTCTAGCGTTGGCTGTAAAGCATATTTTGAAAATCTGAGATGACAGGGTGATTAACAAAAGGCTAAGCTATGTTCCAATATATTTCACTTGTGATTTTCATGAATAGGAATATTTTCTAGGAAGATTTATGTCCGTTGCGTTATGCTAATTAGTGTCAGATGATGGTAACGGTCCCGTTCACGGGCTGGGTGTCACTACAGGTTAAGTTACATGGCCTACTATGCTAATTCTGTAGCGGTATTGTTAGAGGGGGCTAAATAAATATTTTGTTGGTGTGCCAGGCAGGTATTAACCCTAGTTATTAAACTTAGTTATTACCTATTATAACATTATTATTATAAAATATTATTAAAACCGAAAGGATGAGAGTAGAATAGATAGAGTAGCGCTTCCAGACACATTCTAAACAGGATGTCTTAAAGGAGGACTGTAGCATCTAATGATGAAACATTAAAGGAGGACTGTAGCATCTAATGAAAACATTATGGAGTCTTAAAGGAGGACTGTAATTTTGAAACATTATGGAGTCTTAAAGGAGGACTGTAGCATCTAATGATGAAACATTATGGAGTCTTAAAGGAGGACTGTAGCATCTAATGATGAAACATTATGGAGTCTTAAGCTTTAATTTGTGGCATTGCACTTGTGAATGCATGAAAGTTAAATATTTCAAAAAATATATATATATATTTTGCACTCTGCAATTTCACCGGATTTTGTTGAAATGTTCCGCTAGCGGAATCCCTAGCCATAACAGGTTTTAATGTGTTTGAGCCAATCAGTTTTGTTGTGACAAGGTAGGGGTGGTATACAGAAGATAGCCCTATTGGGTAAAAGACAAAGTCCATATTATGTCAAGAGCAGCTCAAATAAGCAAAGAGAAACAACAGTCCATCATTACTTTAAGGACCACCACAAGAATGGAAGTTCCAGAGTTACTTCTGATGCATAAGTTCATTAGAGTTACCAGCCTTAGAAATTGCAGCCCAAATAAATGCTTCACAAAGTTCAAGTAACAGACACATCTCAACATCATCGGTTCAGAGGAGACTGCGTGAATCAGGCCTTCATGGTCCAATTGCTGCAAGGAAACCACTACTAAAGGACACCAATAAGAAGAAGAGACTTGCTTGGGCCAAGAAACACGAGCAATGGACATTAGACCGGTGGATATCTGTCCTCTGGTCTGATGAGTCCAAATTTGAGATTTTTGAATCCGAGCGTCATGTCTTTGTGAGACGAGGAGTAGATGAACAGATTATCTCCGCATGTGTGGTTCCCACCGTGAAGCATGGAGGAGGAGATGTGATGGTGTGCGGGTGCTTTGCTGTTGACAATGTCATTGATTTATTTATTCAAGTCACACTTAACCAGCATGGCTTCCACACCATTCTACAGCTATATGCCATCCCATCTGGTTTGGGCTTAGTCCCACTGTTATTTGATTTTCAACAGGACAATGACCCAACACACCTCCAGGCTGTGTAAGAGGTATTTGACCAAGAAGGAGAGTAATGGAGTGCTGCATCAGATGACCTGGCCTACACAATCCCCCAACCCAACCTCACTCATCCATTTCCAGTAAGTAATTTTTGGTAAATCAAGAGGGTTTGGGATGAGTTGGATCGCAGAGGTGAAGGGAAGCGGCCTACAAGTTCTCAGCATATGTGGGAATGCCTACAAGACTGTTGGAAAATAATTCCAGGTGAAGCTGTTTGAGAGAAAGCAAGGGTGGCAACTTTTGAAGAATAAAATATATATTTTGATTTAACACTTGTGGTTACTACATGATTCCATATGTTTTTTAATAATTTTGATGTCTTTATTATTCTACAATGTAGAAAATAGTAAAAAATAAAGAAAAGCCCTTGAATGAGTAGGTGAGTCCAAACTTTTGACTGGTTCAGCTCCAGTGGACATTCCTGCAGTCAGCATGCCAATTGCCCGCTCCCTCAGAGATCTGTGGCATTGTTGTGTGAACAAACTGCACATTTTTGATGTAGCCTTTTATTATCCCCAGCACAAGGTGCACCTGTGTAATAAGCAAGCTGTTCAATCAGCTTCTTGATATGCCTCACCTGTCAGGTGGATGGATTATCTTGGCAAAGAATACATGTTGACTAACAGGGATGTGTAAAATTCTGCAATATTTTTTGTTCAGCTCATGAACCATCCAACACTTTACATGTTGTGTTTATATTTTTGTTTTTTGTTGTTACTATCAGTTTTAGGAACATTTACCCAAAATATGACATCAGCGATAATCAAAATGTTGAAAATCTGTGAATGTCTAAATAAGAAATTGGTCCAATTAAACAGCAATGTGTCGAACCCTTTCAACAACGGGGAGATGTTACTGATGTGCTTTGTATCTGCGACGTAAAAACTAGTTTTGGTCTTCCACACAAAATGACTTCTTTAGTTATTTTATGTTTAAGGAAGTGTGTAGGTCACATTCTGTATCATACAGCTATGAAAGTTATATATTTAGAACCACCTGTTCAATTGGAATCCAGCGACGTCTGTGTCTTCAGTGTCCTATAACTGTCTAGTTTTTTGTGTTCTGACTTGTAAAACAGGATGAATAAGTAATGTAAACATAGCAGTAATTACCATGAAGCTCTACATTTGTTTTAAAATCACACTAAGATTGTTAAACTGGCCTCAGGTTATTGAGAGATCTGATTTAGGATTTACCCTCGTAGCAAGGTTGTTTTATCATGTGCTTTCAGAGGAACCAGACTCAGCCAGGCCAGGGACGTCCAAACCAGCAAGACGACACCAGTGCTCCCAGTGTGAAAAGAGTTTTAAACAGAAAGCACAACTGAAAACACACAAGAGAATACACACAGGGAGAAGCCTTACCACTGCTCCCAGTGTGGAAAGTGTTTCTCTGTTTGCTCCCATAAAAGTGTTTCACACCCGAAACAACATGAGAGGATACACACAGGGGAGAAGCCTTACCACTGCTCCCAATGTGGAAAGTGTTTCAAGCGGTCGGGGGAGCTGAAACAGCATGAGAGAATACACACAGGAGAGAAGCCTTACCACTGCTCCCAGTGTGGAAAGTGTTTTGCCCGTTCGGGGGATCTGAAACTACACGAGAGAATAATACACACAGGAGAGAAGCCTTACCACTGCTCCCAATGTGGAAAGTGTTTCAACCATTCGGGGGATCTGAAACGACACGAGAGAATACACACAGGAGAGAAGCCTTACCACTGCTCCCAATGTGGAAAGTGTTTCAACCAGAGTGGACACCTGAAACAACATGAGAGAATACACATAGGGCAGAAGCCTTACTACTCCTCCCAAAGTGCAAAGCTTTTGCCCATTTAGAAAGCCTGAAAGAACACATTAGACTACACACAGAGGAGAAGGCTTAGAAAAGCTCAGACTGTGGGAAAACATATTACTCATAACAGTCATTTAAACGTCATTAGAGAATCCACACAGGAGAGAGAAATTACTTCTCTTAGCGTGTATGTTGATATTTTACATCACATTGACTTAACATTCATCAGAGAACATACACAGTGCTCCTGTTGTATTATATTGTTGACTGACAATGTGTTTACCTGTCTTTACCATATGTAATTAAATGGTACAGGGTATACTCTACTGTATATAGCCTCCACATTGACTCTATGTAGTATACTCAAACATATATATTTGTATGTTTTTATTTATTATTATGATTTTATTTAAAAACATGAATTGAATATGGAGTATGTCAGTTTGAATATAAAGGAGATCAGATTCCATGTGTTTAAATGGTCCTTTTTTAAACTCTCTGTGTTTATCTGGGTGTGTCATTCCTCCAGCACTACAGATAATCAAGTGATATTTGGATGTGATGCATTAGTTCCATTGTTGACATTTGCATTGTTGGCCCACTGATGATTTAATGAAATGAAAATGTTCAGACTCTGTAATGGAAAATGTTAATTGTATGTGTCCACATATCTGAGTATGTGACTAACCTTGTGAAACTGTCCTATTATAAGCTCCTGTTCTTGGGAGTATCATCCTGTGTTGCAAACCAATTTGCACCTGTGTCCTTGTATGAATAAAGTCCCGCCCAGGAACAGGAAACTATAAAGATATGTGCTAATCACTCAATGCTTCAGTAATTCAGACTGTCTCCACTGCGCTGTGTAACTCTGTTATTCTCTCTGAGCTCAGAAATAAAGAATCTTGGTTTGACTTGGACTCCAGCAGATCCTTATTTTATAATATCCACCACAACTCTCCCAAGGATTGCTGTTTATCATTGTCTCAAAGAAGAGTTCCTCGTTCCACTTTCCTGGGGGAATTTACAAGCCTCCCACTGATTGAATAAACATTGTTTCCACAGGTAACATTTTGTGTTTCACCCAACCAGCAACCTAAATCCAATGACAGGTGACATTTTGTGTTGATTTCGTGTTGAATTCACTTTAGTTGACGAATCAAAGAAATGTAAATACAAACTAGATGTTGAACTGATGTCTGTGCCCAGTGGGCTGGTTTGAATAAGCAGCAGGTGTTGGATCGATATCCCCCTTAGTAGCTAAGTTTCCATGTCATTTGAGACAGATTTTCATGTGAATATTCAAAAATCTGCATAAAACAATATATACATTTTCCCACCAGAAATGTTTCTATCAAACAGACTCATTGCAGATTAAAGGCTTTGCGTGACAAATAAATAACTTTTGCTGTTAAATTCACAATGGTTTCCATCGCATTTTCAACTCTACTGATGGTTTAACAAAACTGTTGCATTATATAGCAAAAATGATCTTGTCCCGTCCCGTGCACTGTAGCCAGCAGCTAACAGATACAGTGTTGGTAGGCTACCTACATGATGAGATTATTATGGATGAGAGCAATATTATTTTATTTGTCAAATGGCAGCCAAGCATCGATCATCATGTCACCAGAATAAGACCGTCAAAATGTATTGGAAAGGAGCATCAAGCTCATCACGTGCACTTTCACCACCCTGTGAAGTTCATAACTTATTTCATCTGTAGCCTAATAAACTGCATGGGTTCCCAAGTCGTAGTGGGAGGACCACACAACATATCATCACGTGACACCAAGTTAACTAAGATGTGATGGTTATGATATAAATATTTGCTCATAAAGGAGTTTCCACCTCCATTTCTCGCTTATACATTTTTACTGACACAAAAAGTCCCCACCATGTCAAACGAACTAACATATAGTTTGTCGGCTTTTATAAAATTGTTCAGGCATATCCTGTTTCCATCAGCCCGGTCATTACTTTTGAAATGGTTGGATCAATATCCACCTTCATGATATGGATGAAGCCTGATTTGGAATGTCTGAGTAGTTCTATATGATGTCATAATTCACCCCTCTGATAATCAAGTGATATTTGGAATGTCTGAGTAGTTCTATATGATGTCATAATTCACCCCTCTGATAATCAAGTGATATTTGGAATGTCTGAGTAGTTCTATATGATGTCATAATACACCCCTCTGATAGTGATACATTTGCTCCATTGTTTCCATGTCAGTTGGTTTCCCACTCTGATGATTTATATCTGACAGAGGGGCTTTAAATGAATAGTATGGTGACATCTTAGTGTGTCTTGAAGTAAATAGGATTATTAATCATAAACTCCTATAGCAACAATACAATGCAGCTTTGACATCAAGAAGAGAATGGGCTGATGGGTGGTGGTGCTACTCTGAAGGTAAGGCTGTCCAATATGAATGTTCAATACACACAATAGGTCAGTAGCCAGTTAGCTAGCTGTACAGTCCTATATGAATTTTCAATACACACAATACTTTGACTGGGGAGGTGATGTACCACAGTCAAAGTCCTGCAATAAGAGCTAAGAGACAAATATTTGTGTAAACTATACATTGTTGTGTTCTGTATTTGTCACTGAGATGGCTGATATCCCATTTTATAGGGTCACTCCACAGTTAAGGCTGACCAGTGCCTATACAAAGTCTACACTTTGTCAGGATCAAAAGAGATATGAAAAGAGCAAACTCCCCAGTCCCTGCCGGTGACAAGCATACCCATAACATGATGCTGCCACCACAATAGTTAATGTGTGGTCTATCTCCAGGTCATCAGACTGTTAAATAGTCACCTCTAGCCGGCCTCCGCCCAGTACCCTGCCCTGAACTTTAGTCACTGTTACTAGCCGTCTACCACCCAGTACTCCACCCTGTATTCTAGTCAAGGCTCATCCTATATAACTACTACTGTACACACCTTTTATATTCATATACGGTCCATAATGTCTAGATACATCAACATATACATTGTAAACCAACTGTATATATTTATATTCCAGACTCTGACATTCCTCCTTCTACCATTTCTATATTTCTAAATCCTTCAAATAAATTGTAGGGAAAATAATTAGGTTACACAAATGACTATTTCCAAACAAAGATAATAGACAAGTAGAATGGGAGAGGTTTCTTATACTATCTTTACTTACTCAGTGAAGAGACTCCAGGGATGGTGATGAAGGCTGTAGGAATGAAGATCAGACAGTGAAGAGACTCCAGGGATGGTGATGAAGGCTGTAGGAATGAAGATCAGACAGTGAAGAGACTCCAGGGATGGTGATGAAGGCTGTAGGAATGAAGATCAGACAGTGAAGAGACTCCAGGGACAGAGATGAAGGCTGTAGGAATGAAGATCAGACAGCAATACTGGTCCTGTGGTCAGGTGGGGGAGTGGTAGATCCAGCCAATGATTGTGAGGAAGCATGCGGGGAACAGGCTCCTTTCTACTATCATTCTGGGGTCTGGATACATGCCAACAAAGACTAAAACTGCTTCAAACAATGGGAGTGGCTACCATTGACCACCACACTTTCTTTCATAACCAGGAAGCCCATGTTGAGCCATCAGTGTTCCCACTATGGAGGAGGGAGCAGGAAGCCGTCATCCAGTCTCTCAAGGACAAAGGTGCAGCACTGGTGTTAGTAGCTGATGACAGAAGTGACAGCCTGGACACAAAACAAAGTTTGACACGATCAGTGTTGTTGAGCAGAGAATCAACCAGATTGATTCACGATCATTGTTGTTGAGCAGAGAATCAACCAGGTTGTTGAAGTTATTCAGGTACATAATACATTTTATTTGTTTAATTCTGTTTTATTCAATTAGAATAATTTACTCTGAATGAGAACAATCACATCTGTGAGCTTTATGCATTATAACATCGATTGACTAAATGATGACGCTGAGAGCTTTGTAGTAAAACCAGGGTTGGAGTCAATTCCATTTAATTTCCAGTCAATTCAGAAAGTAAACCAAATTCCACATTTTCCTCATTGAAAACCATAGAAGAGAATTGGAATTTTCAGTTTACTTCCTGAATTTACTGGAATATTCTGAAATTGATTCAATTGGGAGGTTTTCCTCATGAATCTGCACAACAACACCCTATAATGACGAAGCAAAAACAGGATTTTAGAAATGTTTGCAAATGCATTTAAATATTAAACTGAAATATCACATTTAAATAAGTATTCAGAACCTTAACTCAGTGCTTTGTTGAAGCACTTTTGGCAGTGATTATAGCCTCAAGCCACCTTGGGTATGACACTACAATCTTGGCACCCCTGTATTTGTGGAGTTTCTCCCATTCTTCTTTGCAGATCCTCTCAAGATCTGTCAGGTTGGATGGAGAGCGTCACTGCGCAGCTATTTTCAGGTTTTCTTCAGAGTTGTTCGATCGGGTTCAAATCCGGGCTCTGGCTGGGCCACTCAAGGACATTCAGAGACTTGTCCCAAAGCCACTTCTATGTTGTCTTCGCTGTGTGCTTAGGGTCGTTGTCCTGTTGGAAGGTGAACCTTTGCCCCAGTTTGAGGTCCTGAGTGCTCTTGAGCAGGTTTTCATCAATTATCTCTCTGTACTTTGCTCCGTTCATCTTTCCCTCGATCCTGACTAGTCTCCCAGTCCCTGCCGCTGAAAAACATCCCTACACCATGATGCTGCCACCACCACTCTTCACCGTAGGGATGGTGCCAGGTTTCCTCCAGACCTGACGCTTGGCATTCAGACCAAAGAGTTTAATCTTGGTTTCATCAGATCAGAGACTCACGTCTGTAGCCATCAATTGCTTTGAAAGGCTGGTCATGGCTCACACCCCACCATTATCCAAGAAACCCTGGACCCACTCTAATTTGCATACCGCCCCAACAGATCCACAAATGATGCAATCTCTATTGCACTCAACACTGCCCTTTCACATCTGGACAAAAGGAATACCTATGTACAGTCGTGGCCAAACTTTTTGAGAATGATACAAATATAAATGTTCACAGTGTGCTGCCTCCATTTGTATGACGGCAATTTGAAGATACTCCAGAATCTTATGAAGGGTGATCAGATGAATTGCAATTAATTGCAAAGTCCCAAATTTGCCATTCAAATGAACTGAATCCCCCAAAAACTTTTCCACTGCATTTCAGCCCTGCCACAAAAGGACCAGCTGACATCATGTCAGTGATTCTCTCGTTAACACAGGTGTGAGTGTTGACGGGGACAAAGCTGGAGACTCTGTCATGCTGATTGAGTTCGAATTTTGTATTTTTTATTTTATTTTTTACCTTTATTTAAAACTAGTTAAGAACAAATTCTTCCAGAATAACAGACTGGAAGCTTCAAACGGAGGGTGGTGCTTGGAATCATTGTTCTTCCTCTGTCAACGATGGTTACCTGCAAGGAAACACGTGCCGTCATCATTGCTTTGCACAAAAAGGGTTTCACAGGCAAGGATATTGCGGCCAGTAAGATTGCACCTAAATCAACCATTTATCGGATCATCAAGAACTTCAAGGAGAGCGGTTCAATTGTTGTGAAGAAGGCTTCAGGGTGCCCAAGAAAGTCCAGCAAGCTCCAGGACTGGCTCCTAAAGTTGATTCAGCTGCGGGATCGGGGCACCATCAGTACAGAGCTTGCTCAGGAATGGCAGCAGGCAGGTGTGAGGGCATCTGCACGCACAGTGAGGCGAAGACTTTTGGAGGATGGCCTGTTGTCAAGAAGGGCAGCAAAGAAGCCACTTCTCTCCAGGAAAAATATCAGGGACAGACTGATATTTTGCAAAAGGTACAGGGATTGGACTGCTGATGACTGGACTGCTGAGGACTGGACTGCTGAGGACTGGACTGCTGAGGACTGGACTGCTGAGGACTGGACTGCTGAGGACTGGACTGCTGAGGACTGGGGTAAAGTCATTTTCCCTGATGAATCCCCTTTCCTATTGTTTGGGGCATCCGGAAAAAACTTGTCTGGAGAAGACAAGGTGAGCGCTACCATCAGTCCTGTGTCATGCCAACAGTAAAGCAACCTGAGACCATTCAAGTGTGGGGTTGCTTCTCAGCCAAGGGAGTGGGCTCACTCACAATTTTTACTCAGAACACAGCCATGAATAAAGAATGGTACCAACACATCCTCCGAGAGCAACTTCTCCCAACTATCCAGGAACAGTTTGGTGATGAACAATGGCTTTTCCAGCATGATGGAGCACTTTGCCATAAGGCAAAAGTGATATCTAAGTGGCTCAGGGAACAAAACATAAATATTTAGGGTCCACGGTCAGGAAACTCCCCAGACCTTAATCCCATTGAGCATATTGGTGTTCAATCCTCAAGAGGCGGGTGGACAAACGAAAACCCACAAATTCTGACAAACTCCAAGCATTGATTATGCAATAATGGGCTGCCATCAGTCAGGATGTGGCCCAGAAGTTAATTGACAGCATGCCAGGGCGGATTGCAGAGGTCTTGAAAAAGAAGGGTGAACACTGCAAATATTGACTCTTTGCATCAACTTCATGTAATTGCCAATAAAAGCCTTTGACACTTATGAAATGCTTGTAATTATACTTCAATATTCCATAGTAACAAAAAAGTATATTTCATAATAAAAGTCGTAATACAAATATCATCTCAGTGAATTCATGACATGTGAACGAACAAGCCTTTTCATACGTTATAATATGGCTATACAGTGGGGAGAACAAGTATTTGACACACTGCCGATTTTGCAGGTTTTCCTACTTACAAAGCATGTAGAGGTCTGTAATTTTTTATCATAGATACACTTCAACCGTGAGAGACGGAATCTAAAACAAAAATCCAGAAAATCACATTTAATGATTTTTAAGTATTTGATTTGCATTTTATTGAGACCCAGAGTTACTTCTGCTGCAGAGGATAAGTTCATTAGAGTTTCCAGCCTCAGAAAATGCTGCCCAAATAAATGTTTCACAGAGTTGAACTAACAGACACATCTCAATATCAACTGTTCAGAGGAGACTGTGTGAATCAGGCCTTCATGGTCGAATTGCTGCAAAGAAACCACTACTCAAGGACACCAAAAAGAAGAAGAGACTTGCTTGGGCCAAGAAACACGAGCAAACCTTCACATTGACTCTGTACTGGTACCTCCTGTATATAGCCTCCACATTGACTCTGTACCGGTACCCCCTGTATATAACCTCCACATTGACTCTGTACCGGTACCCCCTGTATATAGCCTCCACATTGACTCTGTACTGGTACCCCCTGTATATAGCCTCAACATTGACTCTGTAGCCACGGTATAGTTTTTTTATCATTTAACTTTTTTTCTTACCTCTTATTTTTCTTAACTACATTGTTGGTTAAGGGCTTGTCAGTAAGAATTTCACGGTAATGTCTACACCTGTTGTAGCTTTGTAGCGTAGCTTTAAGGGAATAGTATGGTCACATCTAGATATAAATTAACAGAGTAAATGTGTATAAACACACTTCCTATTCATGGAAGTATTTATTCATCATCTACATATTCATATTACGCTTCTACGTCTGTGTACAGGAAAGTATTAGTTGTAAGACATAAGAGAAAATGTATCAGCTTATTGTTAAATTATTATGACGTTGTAAGTCGCTCTGGATAAGAGCGTCTGCTAAATGACTTAAATGTAAATGTAAATGTAACGTTCTTTCCAATACAAAAAGTGTAGTAACTATTGTTTCCAAACTGCGTTACCCACTCCAGCCAGCAGATGGCGATGAGCGTCTTTCAGGTGACTCTTCTTGCGTGACGTATAATGGACTGGACGGACGATTCTTCAGGAACAACAACACGGATACTATTTCAACCACCTGGGTAGCTTGCTAGACAAGGTAAAACTTAAAGATTGACGTTTTAGGCCATGTTAATATACATTAGCTAATCGCAGTGTTTAAAACACATTTCAGTTGACGTTAACTTGAACCTAATGTGCTTGTTCAATTTGCAAATGTGTTAAAGATTGATACTGAGCCTAGCACTAGGCTATTCGCTAATGCTAACTAGCTAGCTAACATCCCTGACCATGAGCTCATTAAACTACTCATCCCCTGCTAAAGAAGTGGATGTCTGCTGTCCGGAGAAAGAAGCTCTGGCGCTGAACATTGTCGTGAAAGACGAAGAGGAGGATATTACAGTGAAAGGAGAGAAAGAAGCTCTGCCGCTGAACATTGTCGTGAAAGACGAAGAGGAGGATATTACAGTGAAAGGAGAGAAAGAAGCTCTGCCGCTGAACATTGTCGTGAAAGACGAAGAGGAGGATATTACAGTGAAAGGAGAGAAAGAACCTTTCAGAATGAAAAAGGAGGAAGAGGAGGCTGTTATAGGGAAAGAAGAGAAAGCATACTCTTCCTCTCTAAAAGGTTCTATCACAGTAAAGGTGAAGGAGGAAGACGTTTTGGGAGTGAAAGAGGAGGAGACAGAATATCAGATTAATAGCAGTGAGTACTGTCTTAAAAACAGGGGCACAAACTATGCAGTTGTTGAATTAATGTGTGGTTTTTAAGGGGCATTCTACTTAGGTTATTCACTTCAATGTGATGTTCAGTACTATATCAATTGTTAAAGGGTCAATCTGCCATTGCTACATATATTTTTGGGACTGTTAAATGAGATTTAATTATATATAACAGGCTTTCAAAATGTAATAATGGAGCATAATTTATACTTAAAATATCAAAGGGACACAAGGCACCCAATTAATTTAGAGATATTAATGCCTCTGATAAGACCCTATGACTGTAATAGACAGTAATAATTGATGATGGTAATAAGTTCACCATCTGTTTGATGTTCTCGTTCAAACAGGAGAGAGACATGACTATCGTGGATCCTCTGGGGAGCCTCAACAACATCCTGATGCTGACGAGACAGAGAAGAGTCTCTCCAGATCAGACCACCAGATGGTACAGCTTGGTCTGGTCTAGCATACAGCTTGCTCTATCGGGGGCTGGGTTTCTGTAAGGCACTTTATGACAACAGTGACATCAGCATCCATAATGATATATGTCTGTGTCCCCTCTTTATGGTTACCAGGACAACGCTAGCCCTTCCTCCCTCCCGGAGTCCCCGTGTCGTGCCTCTCCCGGTAGCACCTTACTGCTGGGTATGAAGAGGTTGTCTGTGCTGCTGGTGGACTGCAGGAAAACAACAGGGCTGAGTGGAACTGTGAGAGGAGGAGAAGAGAAGAAAGGATCAGATTTGACACATCAAAGTAAGTGCTGTAATTTAGTTTGAACAAATTAAATAGATCTGGTATCTGTTACCAGGACAACCAGCAGAGTTCTGTTAGTTGACATGAAGATGGACTGGTATCTGTTACCAGGACAACCAGCAGAGTTCTGTTAGTTGACAGGAAGATAGACTGGTGTATATATCACTGAGATATTCGCCAGGGGCAACACAGGTTCATCCACAGATTCTGAAAAGAGAATAACCCTGTAAGACAAAACAAATCCTGTGAGTGTGGCTAGTAGTGTGTGACTTTTCTTTTAGCATGGGATCTCCGGTTCCGGTTGGAGCGAGTGGTCGCATCTGCACTTCGCTCCCGCGGGTAGTATAACTTTTTCATTATATTTCATTATATCACAACGGTTTGATTTGTCTAATCTTAGCAATTTCTTCTCAGCTAGCTACATAGCCGTCTTTGTATCAAAGATAATTGCGTAATTATCGTATTTCGCCGTCCTAACGTAGTCTTCACTAGCCAGCTAGCTAACGTCCACTGATTAGCTGCACTGGAGAAACTATTACACTCAACTGAACGACTTGATTAGTGTAGTGTTAGCTAGCTACATAGCTGCCTTTGCTGTCTTCGTATCATCGTATCCAAGATAATTGTGTTGTTTAGGTTTAGAGTGTGTAGTCTTAGAGTGATTATCTTAATTTACCGAGGTTAGCTAGCCAGCTATTTGTTGTCCTTAACGTAGGTGACTCTGCTAGCTAGCCAACGCTAGCCAACGTCTTCTGTATAGAACTCAACTACCCGGTCGCATTCACAGGTAGTATCACATTTTCACTTCATTTCATTACAGTACAACGGTTTGATTTGTTTGATCGTAGCTAGCTACATAGCCGTCTTTGTATCAAAGATAATTGTGTAGTCTAGAGCGATTTTCTAGGTTCGCTAGCCAGCTATTGTCGTTCTTTTAACGCAACGTAACGTAAACAACACTGCTAGCTAGCCAGCTAGCCCCCGAATAGCAACACTGCAGAAACTATTACACTCAACGGAACGACTTGATTAGTGTAGTGACAACAACGCACCCACTGCCAGCTGGCCTACTTCAGCAGTACTGTATCATTTTAATCATTTTAGTCAATAAGATTCTTGCTATGTAGCTTAACTTTCTGAACATTCGAGACGTGTAGTCCACTTGTCATTCCAATCTCCTTTGCATTAGCGTAGCCTCTTCTGTAGCCTGTCAACTATGTGTCTGTTTATCACTGTTCTCTCCTCTCTGCACAGACCATACAAACGCTCCTCACCGCGTGGCCGTGGCCACCCTACTCTGGTGGTCCCAGCGCGCACGACCCACGTGGAGTTCCAGGTCTCCGGTAGCCTCTGGAACTGCCAATCTGCGGTCAACAAGGCAGAGTTCATCTCAGCCTATGCCTCCCTCCAGTCCCTCGACTTCTTGGCACTGACGGAAACATGGATCACCACAGACAACACTGCTACTCCTACTGCTCTCTCTTCGTCCGCCCACGTGTTCTCGCACACCCCGAGAGCGTCTGGTCAGCGGGGTGGTGGCACCGGGATCCTCATCTCTCCCAAGTGGTCATTCTCTCTTTCTCCCCTTACCCATCTGTCTATCGCCTCCTTTGAATTCCATGCTGTCACAGTTACTAGCCCTTTCAAGCTTAACATCCTTATCATTTATCGCCCTCCAGGTTCCCTCGGAGAGTTCATCAATGAGCTTGATGCCTTGATAAGCTCCTTTCCTGAGGACGGCTCACCTCTCACAGTTCTGGGTGACTTTAACCTCCCCACGTCTACCTTTGACTCTTTTCTCTCTGCCTCCTTCTTTCCACTCCTCTCCTCTTTTGACCTCACCCTCTCACCTTCCCCCTACTCACAAGGCAGGCAATACGCTCGACCTCATCTTTACTAGATGCTGTTCTTCCACTAACCTCATTGCAACTCCCCTCCAAGTCTCCGACCACTGCCTTGTATCCTTTTCCCTCTCGCTCTCATCCAACACCTCCCACACTGCCCCTACTCGGATGGTATCGCGCCGTCCCAACCTTCGCTCTCTCTCCCCCGCTACTCTCTCCTCTTCCATCCTATCATCTCTTCCCTCCGCTCAAACCTTCTCCCACCTATCTCCTGATTCTGCCTCCTCAACCCTCCTCTCCTCCCTCTCTGCATCCCTTGACTCTCTATGTCCCCTATCCTCCAGGCCGGCTCGGTCCTCCCCTCCCGCTCCGTGGCTCGATGACTCATTGCGAGCTCACAGAACAGGGCTCCGGGCAGCCGAGCGGAAATGGAGGAAAACTCGCCTCCCTGCGGACCTGGCATCCTTTCACTCCCTCCTCTCTACATTTTCCTCCTCTGTCTCTGCTGCTAAAGCCACTTTCTACCACGCTAAATTCCAAGCATCTGGCTCTAACCCTAGGAAGCTCTTTGCCACCTTCTCCTCCCTCCTGAATCCTCCGCCCCCTCCCCCCTCCTCCCTCTCTGCAGATGACTTCGTCAACCATTTTGAAAAGAAGGTCGACGACATCCGATCCTCGTTTGCTAAGTCAAACGACACCGCTGGTTCTGCTCACACTGCCCTACCCTGTGCTCTGACCTCTTTCTCCCCTCTCTCTCCAGATGAAATCTCGCGTCTTGTGACGGCCGGCCGCCCAACAACCTGCCCGCTTGACCCTATCCCCTCCTCTCTTCTCCAGACCATTTCCGGAGACCTTCTCCCTTACCTCACCTCGCTCATCAACTCATCCCTGACCGCTGGCTACGTCCCTTCCGTCTTCAAGAGAGCGAGAGTTGCACCCCTTCTGAAAAAACCTACACTCGATCCCTCCGATGTCAACAATTACAGACCAGTATCCCTTCTTTCTTTTCTCTCCAAAACTCTTGAACGTGCCGTCCTTGGCCAGCTCTCCCGCTATCTCTCTCTGAATGACCTTCTTGATCCAAATCAGTCAGGTTTCAAGACTAGTCATTCAACTGAGACTGCTCTCCTCTGTATCACGGAGGCGCTCCGCACTGCTAAAGCTAACTCTCTCTCCTCTGCTCTCATCCTTCTAGATCTATCGGCTGCCTTCAATACTGTGAACCATCAGATCCTCCTCTCCACCCTCTCCGAGTTGGGCATCTCCGGCGCGGCCCACGCTTGGATTGCGTCCTACCTGACAGGTCGCTCCTACCAGGTGGCGTGGCGAGAATCTGTCTCCTCACCACGCGCTCTCACCACTGGTGTCCCCCAGGGCTCTGTTCTTGGCCCTCTCCTATTCTCGCTATACACCAAGTCACTTGGCTCTGTCATAACCTCACATGGTCTCTCTTATCATTGCTATGCAGACGACACACAATTAATCTTCTCCTTTCCCCCTTCTGATGACCAGGTGGCGAATCGCATCTCTGCATGTCTGGCAGACATATCAGTGTGGATGACGGATCACCACCTCAAGCTGAACCTCGGCAAGACGGAGCTGCTCTTCCTCCCGGGGAAGGACTGCCCGTTCCATGATCTCGCCATCACGGTTGACAACTCCATTGTGTCCTCCTCCCAGAGCGCCAAGAACCTTGGCGTGATCCTGGACAACACCCTGTCGTTCTCAACCAACATCAAGGCGGTGGCCCGTTCCTGTAGGTTCATGCTCTACAACATCCGCAGAGTACGACCCTGCCTCACACAGGAAGCGGCGCAGGTCCTAATCCAGGCACTTGTCATCTCCCGTCTGGATTACTGCAACTCGCTGTTGGCTGGGCTCCCTGCCTGTGCCATTAAACCCCTTCAACTCATCCAGAACGCCGCAGCCCGTCTGGTGTTCAACCTTCCCAAGTTCTCTCACGTCACCCCGCTCCTCCGTTCTCTCCACTGGCTTCCAGTTGAAGCTCGCATCCGCTACAAGACCATGGTACTTGCCTACGGAGCTGTGAGGGGAACGGCACCTCAGTACCTCCAGGCTCTGATCAGGCCCTACACCCAAACAAGGGCACTGTGTTCATCCACCTCTGGCCTGCTCGCCTCCCTACCACTGAGGAAGTACAGCTCCCGCTCAGCCCAGTCAAAACTGTTCGCTGCCCTGGCCCCCAATGGTGGAACAAACTCCCTCACGACGCCAGGACAGCGGAGTCAATCACCACCTTCCGGAGACACCTGAAACCCCACCTCTTTAAGGAATACCTAGGATAGGATAAGTAATCCCTCTCACCCCCCCCTAAGTTTTAGATGCACTATTGTTAAGTGACTGTCCCACTGGATGTCATAAGGTGAATGCACCAATTTGTAAGTCGCTCTGGATAAGAGCGTCTGCTAAATGACTTAAATGTAAATGTAAATATGGATGTTATGAATATCATAACACTGAAAAAGGATTCTGCCAATGAAAAGAGAGAAACCAATAGACCATATAAAACCTTGATGAAAGTTAGCTTTGGAGAGAAAGTTTCAAGATGATCCAATGTAAGGTGCTTTTTTTACAAAAACTTTTCCTTAAAACATTATGGATGTTACATTGCCTGTCCCAGTCAAACCCCCTATCTTTACAAGACTGTAGAACAGGCAAACTAAACTCAAGACTTTGGTAATTAATTAACTAGAACTGAAGAAAAGCTGTGATCAGGCTGCCCACTCAAACGAAAGCTTCAAACTGTAACCAGTGCTGGCGACCTGGTTCAGGTTATCAATCAACCTACCAGGGTAGTGACAAACAGTAGAGGAATTAAATCATCAACATGGTTTGATCATATCTTTACTAATGCTGCAGAAATGGGTTTTAAAGCAGTATCCAGATCCATCAGATGTAGTGATCACAATATAGGAGCCATGTCTAGGAAAACCACCGTTCCAAAGGCTGGGACTAATATTGTGTATAAGAGGTCATACAATTTCATGTAGTGATTCCTATGTTATTAATGTAAATAATATTTGTTGGTCTGTGGTGTGTAATGATGAGCAACCAGACGCTGCCCTTGACACATTTGAAGCTGCTTATCCCAGTTACTAATAAGCAGCACCCATTAAGAAAATGGCTGTAAAAACTGTTAAATCCACGTGGATTGATGAGGAATTAAAAAATGGTATGATGAAGAGGGAGGCAAAAGATATGGCAAATAGGTCTGGCTGTATAACTGATTGGCAAATGTATTGCAAATTGAGACATCATTTAATAAACTGAATAAAAAGAAGAAACTACACAATGAACCAAAGATAAATGACATGAAGAATGAAACTTATTGCTCAATGAAAGTCTATATCTAACAGAAGTGGGTGAAACGAACTTACCACCCTAACAACCAAACAATGAACAGGTGAAAACAATTAGACAAAACCAAACGAAAAAGGATCGGTGGCAGCTAGTAGACCGGCGACGACGACCGCCGAGCGCCACCCGAACAGGGAGGGGAGCCACCTTCGGTAATATTCGTGACATCTATTGCAAATTGAGAAATAATGTGACTAAACTCAATATAAAGAATAAACTACACTATGAAACAAAGATAAATGACATGAAGAAGGATAGTAAAAATCTTTGGAGCATCTTCAATGAAATTTTGCGCAAATAAAATCAACAATGACAAGTCACTGGTGTCTGACAACGTGGATGGAAAATTGAGGATAATAGCAGCCGATATTGCCATTCCTATTTGCCTTGTCTTTAATTTAAGCCTACTAGAAAGTGTGTGCCCTCAGGCCTGGAGGGAAGCTATAAAGTCATTCCACTACCCAAGAATAGTAAAGCTCCCTTTACTGGCTTAAATAGCCGACCAATCAGCCTTAAATAGCCGACCAATCAGCCTGTTACCAACCATTACAATTTTGGAAAAAATATATTTGACCTGATACAAAGTAAACAAATATAGACGTTCAGCTTATAGGGAAGTTCATTCAACTAGCACAGCACTTACAAATGACTGATTGGCTGAGAGACATTGATGATAAAAATGGCTTTACACCTCCTGCTATATTGTGGATAAAGAGTTTTTCTTTTAAAATATAACCTTTATTTAACTAGGCAAGTCAGTTATAAACAAATTATTTTTTTCAATGATGGCCTAGGACTGCCTTGTTCAGGGGCAGAACGACAGAGTTTTTTTACCTTGTCAGCTCAGGGTTTCGATCCAGCAATCTTTCGGTTACTGGCCTACCGCTCTAACCACTAGGCTACCTGCCGCCCCAGAGCTACCTGTCTAACAGAACACAGAGAGTGTTCTTTAATGGAAGCCTGTACAACAAAATCAAGTTTGAATCAGGAATTCCCCAGGGCAGCTGTTTGGCACCTACTTTTTAAAATCTTTACCAACAACATGCCAATGACATTTGAGTAAAGCCAGTGAGTCTATGTATGCGTTGACTCAACACTGTACATGTCAGCTACTACATCGACTGAAATGACTTCAACACTTAACATAGAGCTGCAGTTAGTATCAGAATGGGTGTCAAGGAATAAGTTAATCCTAAATATTTCTGATTACCTTAAAACCTCTTGGTGTTAGGGGGCACTATTTTCATTTTTGGAAAAAACGTCCCCGTTTTAAACGGGATATTTTGTCAGTAAAAGATACTAGAATATGCATATAATTGACAGCTTTGGATAGAAAACACTCTAATGTTTCCAAAACTGTAAAGATATTGTCTGTGAGTATAACAGAACTGATGTTGCAGGCGAAAGCCTGAGAAAAATCCAATCCGGAAGTGCCCCAGGTTTTGAAAGCGCTGTGTTCCAATGACTCCCTATATGGCTTTGAATGTACCATCAACAAGCTTATGCTTTCTACGTATTCCCCAAGGTGTCTACAGCATTGTGACGTAGTTTTACGCATTTCTATTGAAGAATAGCCGTATGGGGGCACATTGCGTAAGTGGTCACATGGTGGCTCCGAGAGAGATTCTCGCGTAAAGTGCAGAGGTAGCCATTACTCCAATCGGTCCTTGAGAAAAAGGAATTGTCCCGACGGATATATTATCAAATAGATATTAGAAAAACACCTTGAGGATTGATTCTAAACAACGTTTGCCATGTTTTTGTCGATATTATGGAGCTAATTTGGAATATTTTTCGGAGTTGTGACTGCAATTTCCGGGCGATTTCTCAGCCAAACGTGAAGAACAGAGCTATTTCGCCTACAAAAATAATATTTTGGGAAAAAATGAACTTTGGCTGTCTACCTGGGAGTCTCGTGAGTGAAAACATCCGAAGTTCAAAGGTAAACGATTTAATTTGATTGCTTTTCTGATTTTCGTGACAAGTTTGCCTGCTGCTAGCAAGGCATAATGCTATGCTAGGCTATGATAAACTTACACAGACGCTTGTCTAGCGTTGGCTGTAAAGCATATTTTGAAAATCTGAGATGACAGGGTGATTAACAAAAGGCTAAGCTATGTTCCAATATATTTCACTTGTGATTTTCATGAATAGGAATATTTTCTAGGAAGATTTATGTCTGTTGCGTTATGCTAATTAGTGTCAGATGATGGTAACGGTCCCGTTCACGGGCTGGGTGTCACTACAGGTTAAGTTACATGGCCTACTATGCTAATTCTGTAGCGGTATTGTTAGAGAGGGCTAAATAAATATTTTGTTGGTGCGCCAGGCAGGTATTAACCCTAGTTATTAAACTTAGTTATTACCTATTATAACATTATTATTATAAAATATTATTAAAACCGAAAGGATGAGAGTAGAATAGATAGAGTAGCGCTTCCAGACACATTCTAAACATGATGTCTTAAAGGAGGACTGTAGCATCTAATGATGAAACATTATGGAGTCTTAAAGGAGGACTGTAGCATCTAATGATGAAACATTATGGAGTCTTAAGCTTTAATTTGTGGCATTGCACTTGTGAATGCATGAAAGTTAAATATTTCAAAAAAATATATATATATATTTTGCACTCTGCAATTTCACCGGATTTTGTTGAAATGTTCCGCTAGCGGAATCCCTAGCCATAACAGGTTTTAATGTGTTTGAGCCAATCAGTTGTGTTGTGACAAGGTAGGGGTGGTATACAGAAGATAGCCCTATTGGGTAAAAGACAAAGTCCATATTATGTCAAGAGCAGCTCAAATAAGCAAAGAGAAACAGTCCATCATTACTTTAAGGACCACCACAAGAATGGAAGTTCCAGAGTTACTTCTGATGCATAAGTTCATTAGAGTTACCAGCCTTAGAAATTGCAGCCCAAATAAATGCTTCACAAAGTTCAAGTAACAGACACATCTCAACATCATCGGTTCAGAGGAGACTGCGTGAATCAGGCCTTCATGGTCCAATTGCTGCAAGGAAACCACTACTAAAGGACACCAATAAGAAGAAGAGACTTGCTTGGGCCAAGAAACACGAGCAATGGACATTAGACCGGTGGATATCTGTCCTCTGGTCTGATGAGTCCAAATTTGAGATTTTTGGATCCGAGCGTCATGTCTTTGTGAGACGAGGAGTAGATGAACAGATTATCTCCGCATGTGTGGTTCCCACCGTGAAGCATGGAGGAGGAGATGTGATGGTGTGCGGGTGCTTTGCTGTTGACAATGTCATTGATTTATTTATTCAAGTCACACTTAACCAGCATGGCTTCCATACCATTCTACAGCTATATGCCATCCCATCTGGTTTGGGCTTAGTCCCACTGTTATTTGATTTTCAACAGGACAATGACCCAACACACCTCCAGGCTGTGTAAGAGGTATTTGACCAAGAAGGAGAGTAATGGAGTGCTGCATCAGATGACCTGGCCTACACAATCCCCCAACCTCAACCAAATCAAGAGGGTTTGGGATGAGTTGGATCGCAGAGGTGAAGGGAAAGCGGCCTACAAGTTCTCAGCATATGTGGGAACGCCTACAAGACTGTTGGAAAATAATTCCAGGTGAAGCTGTTTGAGAGAAAGCAAGGGTGGCAACTTTTGAAGAATAAAATATATATTTTGATTTAACACTTGTGGTTACTACATGATTCCATGTGTTTTTTAATAATTTTGATGTCTTTATTATTCTACAATGTAGAAAATAGTAAAAAATAAAGAAAAGCCCTTGAATGAGTAGGTGAGTCCAAACTTTTGACTGGTACTGTACATTAAATTCCCTGACAACAGCTCCAGTGGACATTCCTGCAATCAGCATGCCAATTCCCCGCTCCCTCAGAGATCTGTGGCATTGTTGTGTGAACAAACTGCACATTTTCGAGTAGCCTTTTATTATCCCCAGCACAAGGTGCACCTGTGTAATAAGCAAGCTGTTCAATCAGCTTGATATGCCGCACCTGTCAGGTGGATGGATTATTTTGGCAAAGAATAAATGTTGACTAACAGGGATGTAAAAAATTCTGCAATCTCTTTTTTCAGCTCATGAAACATCCAACATTTTACATGTTGCGTTTATATTTTTGTTTTTTGTTGTTACTATCAGTTTTAGGAACATTTACCCAAAATATGACATCAGCGATAATCAAAATGTTGAAAATCTGTGAATGTCTAAATAAGAAATTGGTCCAATTAAACAGCAATGTGTCGAACCCTTTCAACAACGGGGAGATGTTACTGATGTGCTTTGTATCTGCGACGTAAAAACTAGTTTTGGACTTCCACACAAAATTACTTCTTTAGTTATTTTATGTTTAAGGAAGTGTGTAGGTCACATTCTGTATCATACAGCTATGAATGTTATATATTTAGAACCACCTGTTCAATTGGAATCCAGCGACACCTGTGTCTTCAGTGTCCTAGAACTGTCTAGGTTTTTGTGTTCTGACTTGTAAAACAGGATGAATAAGTAATGTAAACATATCAGTAATTACCAGGAAGCTCTACATTTGTTTTAAAATCACACTAAGATTGTTAAAACTGGCCTCAGGTTATTGAGAGATCGGATTTAGGATTTACCTTCGTAGCAAGGTTGTTTTATCATGTGGTTTCATTTGGGTCTCTATTTAAAAATAACACTGTCTTTGGCAGGAGAAAGGCCAGACTCGGAGGAACCAAAGCCAGGAAAAAGAGTTTTAAACAAACACAACTGAAAAACAAGAGAATACACACAGGGGAGAAATCTTACCACTGTTCGACACCAGTGCTTCCACTGTAGAAAGGGTTGTAACCGGTTATGGGACTTGAAACAACATGAGAAAATGCACACAGGGGAGAAGCCTTACCACTGTTCCCAGTGTGGAAGGAGTTTTCACCAGAAAGGACACCTAAAAGCTCATGAGAGAATACACACAGGAGAGAAGCCTTACCACTGCTCCCAATGTGGAAAGTGTTTCAACCAGTCGGGGGAGCTGAAAGCTCATGAGAGAATACACACAGGAGAGAAGCCTTACCACTGCGCCCAATGTGGAAAGTGTTTCAACCAGAGAGCAAACCTGAAACAACACGAGAGAATACACACAGGAGAGAAACCTTACCACTGCTCCCAGTGTGGAAAGAGTTTCAACCAGAGAGCAAACCTGAAAGTTCATGAGAGAATACACAGCGGGGAGAAGCAATACCACTGCTTCCAATGTGGAAAGTGTTTCAGCCAGAAAGCATACCTGAACAAACACGAGAGAATACACACAGGAGAGAAGCCTTACCACTGCTCCCAGTGTGGAAAGTGTTACAAACAAAACATGCCTGAACCAACACATGAGAATACACACAGGAGAGAAGCCTTACCACTGCTCCCAATGTGGAAAGTGTTTCAGCCAGAAAGCATACCTGAAAAACATGAGAGAATACACACAGAGGAGAGAGAAAAGCCTTACCACTGTTCCCAGTGTGGAAAGTGTTTCAGCCAGAAAGCACACCTGAAAGCTCATGAGAGAATACACACATTGAGAAAGGCCTTTCCACTGCTCCCAATGTGGAAAGTGTTTCGGACATTTAGGAGGTGCTGAAATGGTACAGAGAATACACACACATGAGAGAAGCCTTACCACTACTCCAAATGTGGAAAGTGTTTCAGCTGAAACGACATGAGAGAATACACTACAGATAATCAAGGCATTTGAAGCCTCCCAGGGTGCAAAGCTTTTGCCCATTTAGGAAGCCTGAAATGAACACATTAGACTGCACACAGAGGAGAAGGCTTAGAAAAGCTCAGACATTAATTGAATATGGAGTATGTCAGTTTTAATATAAAGGAGATCAGGTTCCTTGTTTTAAATTGTCCTTTTTTTCAAACTCTTTGTGTGTTTATCTGGGTGTGCCATTCCTCCAGCACTACAGATAATCAAGTGATATTTGGATGTGATGCATTAGTTCCATTGTTGACATTTGCATTGTTGGCCCACTGATGATTTAATGAAATGAAAATGTTCAGACTCTGTAATGGAAAATGTTAATTGTTTGTGTGTCCACATAACTGAGTATGTGACTAACCTTGTGAAACTGTCCTATTATAAGCTCCTGTTCTTGGGACTATCATCCTGTGTTGCAAACCAATTTGCACCTGTGTCCTTGTATGAATAAAGTCCCGCCCAGGAACAGGAAACTATAAAGATATTTGCTAATCACTCAATACTTCAGGAATTCAGACTGTCTACACTGCGCTGTGTAACTCTGTTATTCTCTCTGAGCTCAGAAATAAAGAATCTTGGTTTGACTTGGACTCCAGCAGATCCTTATTTTATAATATCCACCACAACTCTC
>NW_025746755.1:0-7500 GCF_021184085.1 Oncorhynchus gorbuscha
AGTGTTGTGGTTTCTCTATGTAGTGTTGTATTGTCTCTCTTGTCGTGATGTGTGTTTTGTACTATATTTATATATATATATACATTTTTTTTTGCCTTTTGGTAGGCCGTCATTGTAAATAAGAATTTGTTCTTAACTGAGTTTCCTAGTTAAATAAAGGTTAAATTAAATAAATTAAACACAACACCTCACCACGACGATGAGTCACTTTGACGTTGTGAGGTTATTTCTGTCGTTACCTGCGTGGGACAGAGGAATAACCTGCTCGAAGCCCTGGCTAAGCATGCCTCTCAAATGGCACCCTATTCCCTATATAGTGCACTACTTTTAACAAGGGGCACATAGGGCTCTGGTAAGTCGTAGTGCACTACACAGGGAATAGGGTGCCATTTGAGAATCCCTTAACATGAGAGGTTACAGAGCTTTCCTTTGCCTCTGGGAAGCTAATTAAGACTTGGGCCAAATGAGAAATCATTTCTTCAGCTGACAGTAACCACCAGAACATGATTAAATGAAACATCCAGCCAAAACCACTCATTCCTTTAATTTAAAGTGTTAAATGACACTAATATGTGAGAACAAATCTTTTGTGTGAACAAATTCTTCATTTTGGCGTTTTATAATAAGGTTGATAGCGACATGGAAAATCATTGTGGAAATCTGTTGCAGCTCAACAAAACCCACAATGCAATGCTTTCTCTATGGGGTGCCTGGGTAGCTAGCTAGCAAACTAATAATAAAACCCACAATGCAATGCTTTCTCTGTGGGGTGACTGGGTAGCTAGCTAGCAAACTAACAACAAAACCCACAATGCAATGCTTTCTCTGTGGGGTGACTGGGTAGCTAGCTAGCAAACTAACAACAAAACCCACAATGCAATGCTTTCTCTGTGGGGTGACTGGGTAGCTAGCTAGCAAACTAATAACAAAACCCACAATGCAATGCTTTCTCTATGGGGTGACTGGGTAGCTAGCTGGCAAACTAACAACAAAACCCACAATGCAATGCTTTCTCTATGGGGTGACTGGGTAGCTAGCTGGCAAACTAACAACAAAACCCACAATGCAATGCTTTCTCTGTGGCGTGACTGGGTAGCTAGCTAACAAACTAACAACAAAACCCACAATGCAATGCTTTCTCTGTGGGGTGACTGGGTAGCTAGCTAGCAAACTAACAACAAAACCCACAATGCAATGCTTTCTCTGTGGGGTGACTGGGTAGCTAGCTAGCAAACTAACAACAAAACCCACAATGCAATGCTTTCTCTGTGGGGTGACTGGGTAGCTAGCTAGCAAACTAACAACAAAACCCACAATGCAATGCTTTCTCTGTGGGGTGACTGGGTAGCTAGCTAGCAAACTAACAACAAAACCCAAAACCCAACAACAAAACCCACAATGCAATGCTTTCTCTGTGGGGTGACTGGGTAGCTAGCTAGCAAACTAATAATAAAACCCACAATGCAATGCTCTCTCTGTGGGGTGACTGGGTAGCTAGCTAGCAAACTAACAACAAAACCCACAATGCAATGCTTTCTCTGTGGGGTGACTGGGTAGCTAGCTAGCAAACTAATAATAAAACCCACAATGCAATGCTCTCTCTGTGGGGTGACTGGGTAGCTAGCTAGCAAACTAATAACAAAACCCACACTGCAATGCTTTCTCTGTGGGGTGACTGGGTAGCTAGCTAGCAAACTACACACAATAATACAACAGACAATATCAGCATGTAACATAGCTCGTTGGCTGTAAAACAAATCACAGAAACAAACTGCACTATCAATTTAGGAGTCTACAATCTCACCATGTTCAACCTGTAGATGGACTTGCCTCACAGAGCATAGTCTGGCATTCACAACGGCAGATATACACTGCTCAAAAAAATAAAGGGAACACTTAAACAACACAATGTAACTCCAAAGTCAATCACACTTCTGTGAAATCAAACTGTCCACTTAGGAAGCAACCCTTGATTGACAATAAATTTCACATGCTGTTGTGCAAATGGAATAGACAACAGGTGGAAATTATAGGCAATTAGCAAGACACCCCCAATAAAGGAGTGGTTCTGCGGGTGGTGACCACAGACCACTTCTCAGTTCCTATGCTTCCTGGCTGATGTTTTGGTCACTTTTGAATGCTGGCGGTGCTTTCACTCTAGTGGTAGCATGAGACGGAGTCTACAACCCACACAAGTGGCTCAGGTCGTGCAGCTCATCCAGGACGGCACATCAATGCGAGCTGTGGCAAGAAGGTTTGCTGTGTCTGTCAGCGTAGTGTCCAGAGCATGGAGGCGCTGCCAGGAGACATGCCAGTACATCAGGAGACGTGGAGGAGGCCGTAGGAGGGCAACAACCCAGCAGCAGAATATTTTCCGAGATGTGAGATATCTGTAATATCGTATAGCTTTGGAATCGTGACATTACGTACTTTCGAGGAAAATAGGCATGTTTCTTCGACATATGATTGTGAGAAAGGATTTTACGTAACAATTAACCTAGCAACCGAGTGACGCAGCATGACAACTTGAACGCGATTGGTCAACAATGTTTCTTGGTGGGCCGTTATCCTTTATTCCTTTGATTCCTACCTCTTCTCTCTAATATCTCTGGCAACGGCACCAGGCAGTGAACGCTGGACGAAAGAGGCCGACAAATTAGGATAAATCTGCTAGACCAGCCGTTTAATGACACATTTCTCTAGGTGGGAAAATATCGCAAAATGATGATCGATGGCTCATTGGAGACAAGACCTCCTCCTGAGTTATGACATCAGCCAGTGTTGTAATCTGACATGTACGATAGACGCTTTAACCATCTAAAAGTCATAATCCTGTTAACTACCAGTGTAGCGAGAGAGACTTTGTCACGGTGCTGCGTCACACCGAACGGATAAACCTGAACCCAACGGATTTCTGTCTGCTTGAACACCAATAACTCTGATACACATGAAGACATGAGTTGACCCAGGGAATCAATATGAAATAATTTAGAGATGCACAAAAAAAACTATATAACATTCAAAATAGGTGAACCTTTCCTTTAAGTGTTGGGCCAAATGAGAAATGATTTCTTCAGCTGCCGGTAACCACCAGTACACGACGAAGCCTTCCGTGAATGGAAGACTGCAGGGTGGAAAGGGTCATGGTAGATTACGAGAACTGTTATGTTGGCTCTATGTGGTGACCAACATTTAGTCATTTCTACATGATTGACTGTTGATATCAAAGCCACATTCAGTCAGATGTTCAGTATATTTATTTGTGTTAAAGAATATGACTTGAGGTGACCTTACACTCCAGTGACTGTTTTTATTGTCGTAGGAGACTGTAAATATACCTGATGATGTTTATCTAACATGGATGTGAATGCATGCTGTTGTATGGTACGTCCTCTAGGGGGCAGTGTGTGATGATACTAGGCTGCTGAATGGTTCCATCCGAATTGATTGGCTCTTGATATTATTCTACTGAATGTTCTATCCAAATTGATTGGCTCTTGATATTATTCTACTGAAGGTTCTATCCAAATTGATTGGCTCTTGATATTAGGCTGCTGAAGGTTCCATAGACATTGATTGGCTCTTGATATTAGGCTGCTGAAGGTTCCATCCACATTGATTGGCTCTTGATATTAAGCTGCTGAAGGATTCCACCCAAATTGATTGGCTCTTGATATTAGTCTGCTGAATGGTTCCATCCACATTGATTGGCTCTTGCATAGAGGACAACTATACTGCACAGAACCTTGTCACCTACGTTATTTGTCAAATTCAACTCTGCTGATTGCACTACATGTTTTCATGTTGTGCGAGAGAGCAGAGAGCTCCTGTGGTTGTGTCTGTCTGTGCATAACGGGAGCTTTTGCACATCAGCAGCAGTGAGGTGGATGTCATTCCCAGAGCAGAGAGCTCAGCCTCCTGAACTTTTTCCATGAAGGGATATTTCTACAGTGACTGTGGGAGAGACCGGGGCCAAGACTTCAACAATAGCCCAGAGGATAAATGTTATTTTAGCGGATTGTGACCAAGAGATACAGTAGAGTCTATATCTTATATTCTATGTTAAAGCTTAAAAGTACGTGTTCAGATATGATGTTAATATGATATTGATCATCGAAGTCACACTCACGCTTTTAAAAACAGAGGATCAACTGGTATTAGTATTGTGAGCTGTACTTGGACACGTTCTACCATAATCTGAGGGTTGCTGTAGAGGTTTGGTTCACCGTGCGGGTTTGTGCCAACCTGCTGTGGTAACGTCATTGTCACCCAGTCCAATCACGGCCGAAGCTGATAGTGGAGCGTTTTCCGTGCGTTCTGGGCAAATCCAGCGGTGAATTAATTAACGAGCGGGACGAAGCCAGCCGGAGTCTTTTCACTTGAGCTCAAGACCGTTCCGTTGTGCGGGGGGGAAATGTTTGTCTGTACGGGTACAGTATTTAGGCGACAGGGGTTTGTTTATCCTAGAATGGAATAACGGGGTTAATATCGCATCATCTGGACCAATACACGACTGTACAGAGTTGAATTTAAAAACTGTTCGAAATCATTCTTCTTCTACATTGTTCTTCTGCCAAAGACGCATTCTTCTGATTTCTTCTGAGAGATGGTGAGTAACAAGGTTATTATTTGTTTCAATATTTGATGTTTGTTATAATCTGTACAATTTATACCTGGAGCTACGATACTGAATTTTGCACGGATGCATTTAATTAAAATGTATATTCTAGCCTTTAGTCTATATATTATTGTGTAAGTAGGAAACTTATTCAGTGGAATCCAAAATAAATAAACAATAACTAAAAAGAATAACTCTGTCGATTCACTTAAAATTACTTAAAAATACTGTATATCACAAATCAAAGGTTTCGGAGTATATCTTCCAGCCGATGTGTTATTAGAGAGGTCTACACTTACATTCTCTTACCTGTATTTGATCTGTTCAGTCATTTCAAAAGCCTGAAATGTTGACTGACGTTTCTGTTAATAAGCACCGTTTCCCCCGACTTTCTAAACACCTTAAAACATGTGGCTGGTCAGGACCAGATGACCAAACAGGCACGCAGGGCAAGTTATTATTTGATTTAGTATTGTTTTTGGGGTTGGGGTTGGGGCCCCCCCAGATAGTATATGAACATAAGCAATGACAAAATGTGTAGAATGGCAGTAAATTAGTTTTAAAACTGCATAGAAACTGATCAGCCTCGTGACAGAAATACAGTACATAGAATACCATTATCAAACTGCTCTTTCTTTTCTCTCTCTGGCAAAATGTGTAGAATGGCAGTAAACTGCATAGAAACTGATCCGCCTCGTGACAGAAATACAGTACATAGAATACCATTATCAAACTGCTCTTTCTTTTCTCTCTCTGGCAAAAGGTGTAGAATGGCAGTAAACTGTATAGAAACTGATCAGCCTCGTGACAGAAATACAGTACATAGAATACCATTATCAAACTGCTCTTTCTTTTCTCTCTCTGGCAAAAGGTGTAGAATGGCAGTAAACTGTATAGAAACTGATCAGCCTCGTGACAGAAATACAGTACATAGAATACCATTATCAAACTGCTCTTTCTTTTCTCTCTCTGGCAAAAGGTGTAGAATGGCAGTAAACTGCATAGAAACTGATCCGCCTCGTGACAGAAATACAGTACATAGAATACCATTATCAAACTGCTCTTTCTTTTCTCTCTCTGGCAAAAGGTGTAGAATGGCATTTAAACTGTATAGAAACTGGTCAGCCTTTTTGACAGAAAACAGTACATAGAATACCATTATCAAACTGCTCTTTCTTTTCTCTATCTGGCAAAAGGTCTCCAAATGGCAGTAAATTGATTAAAACACAGCCTCGTGACAGAAATACAGATAGAATACCATTATCAAACTGCTCTTTCAATTTCTCTCTCTGGCAAAAGGTGTAGAATGGCAGTAAACTGCATAGCTTCTGTCCTCCTCTGGGTACATTGACAGAAATACAGTACATAGAATACCATTATCAAACTGCTCTTTCTTTTCTCTCTGGCAAAAGGTGTAGAATGGCAGTAAACTATGAAACTGATCCGCCTCGTGACAGAAATACAGTACATAGAATACCATTATCAAACTGCTCTTTCTTTCTCTCTCTGGCAAAAGGTGTAGAATGGCAGTAAACTGTATCAGAAACTGATCAGCCTCGTGACAGAAATACAGTACATAGAATACCATTATCAAACTGCTCTTTCTTAGATCTCTCTGGCAAAAGTGTTGAAATGCAAGATCTTAGTATTGGTTGTATTGACTACAGGTCAGTGGAGGCTCCTCAGAGAAGGAAGTGGAGAGACATCCTACTCAGTGAATTTCAGAACCATTTAAATAGTGAAACATTGAAAAAGGTTTCCTTTTTGAGATAAAACTATACTAAATATATTCAAGGTCTCCAAATAATTGATTAAAACACAACGTTTCGTAATGAAGATCTACAGTAGCCTCAATATCACCCTGTAGAGTAGCGCCAGGGTGTAGCCAGAGGACAGCTAGCTTCTGTCCTCCTCTGGGTACATTGACTTCAATACAAAACCTAGGAGTCTCATGGTTCTCACCTCCCTTCCATATAGTTACACAGTAACTATGACAACTTCTGGAGGACGTCCGCCAACCTATCAGAGCTCTTGTAGCATGACCTGACATGTTGTCCACCCAATCAAAGGATCAGAGAATGAAGACTACAGTGACATCAAAGCTACAGCTAGATAGCACTGAACAGTTTATAAAGATTGTGGTGACAGAGTTGAGAGAGAGAGAGAGAAAAGACAGATAGATGAACAGTTTAGACAAAGACAGACAGACAGACAGAGACAGACAGAGAGAGAGAGAGAGAGAGAGAGAGACAGAGAGAGAGACAGAGACAGAGACAGAGAGAGACAGAGAGAGAGAGACAGAGACAGACAGACAGACAGAGAGACAGAGACAGACAGACAGACAGACAGACAGACAGACAGACAGACAGAGACAGACAGACAGACAGAGAGAGAGAGAGAGACAGACAGAGAGAGACAGAGAGACAGAGACAATTTTGTTGTATTTTTTTCTCACATTCACTTATCCAGCTAGTGAATACAGCTAGCTATTTTATCCTACTCAAACACCCGGCTAAAACAGAGAGGGATACTATGTTAACTAGCTGGCCAACACTGGAAATCTCCCGAGTTAAGGTAAGCTTTTGGTTGTTGTTATGTATTGCCACCGAGGCCTGCCGGTGTAACTGCTAAACTGCTTGCTGTACACTGTACTACATGATTGCTGCGGGTTTACTAACACTTTGGTTCTAGTAGCAATGTTGACTATGATGATAGATAATATGGTGACATCGATGTAGGCTGTGTGTAGCGGATAGCGGTTATGGTATGAAGGTTTGGTTTGGAGAGGTTTTTTCGCCTTGGTCACAGATAGCTGTTGTGTTGTGCACTGAAGCCCACAAGCAAAGAGAAAAAGTGAGAGGAGGAGAACGAGAAAAGTGATC